>NC_143154.1:20302173-20602173 GCF_041381405.1 Jatropha curcas
AGTAGATTTTTACCCTAATCCAAGAAATAATCAATTATGGGCAAACTAAGTTTTAATCAAACAAAGTCAATCAATTATTGATGATTATGAGCTTTTGAGGGATTTATTTTTTGTTATTTACTATTAATTATATTTTTAGACTCGGTTTGTGGCCCGCCTTTAACCATAAGGCAAGAGCGGGTCTTTTATTTTATTTGATATGTATTATGGATGGATGGTGGATGATATACTTTATTTGTGATGAATGCAATGGATGGGCCTAATTGGGACGGTTAATTAATTTTCCACACAGGAACTCGGTTCGATTTATTCGGGTTGGGTTTAAATAATTGGCTTTTCTAAAATAAAATCAAATTAGAAATCGTAGGTTAAAAGAGGCCGATTTTTCCGGGCGTCGGCTTCCAACAGGCCGACGTACCCAATTCCCTTACCTAGAATCGTACTTGGTACGCCTGACCAGTTTTATCTCAAATAAAAGGCCTTAATAATATGGGTTAAAATGGAGTCATTTTTATAAAAAAGTGGAAACGGTCCCATTACCGAAATAATGGGTGGCGACTAAAAATAATTTATAAGACCGATTTATCGGCATTCGCATCCTAAAAGATTTTTGTCACCGCCTTTTCAAACAAATATTTAAAGTACACAACAAAATACAAAACAAAAATATATTTCGGATTTTCTCCGGGGGAAAACAGCTTTTTAAAAACAAGTCGGTGAGGGTTATCCGGGAAAGCCAGATCAGCGAAGCAAATTGGGCTGAGAATTATCATTTGCAACTCTTGGGTATGGATGAAAGGCGATTGCGAGCAATCCACCAAACTCAAGTTTATCAAAGAAGAATGGCGCGGCATTTCAATAAGAAGGTCAAAGACCGAAAATTGGAAGAAGGTTGTTTGGTTCTGAAGGAGATTAGACAACCGATCATAGATCCACGTGGGAAGTTTCGTCCTCATTAGGCTGGACCCTATGTGTTAAAGAAGATATTGTCAGGCGGAGCCGTTATTTTGACTGATTTGGATGGCTTGGAATTTGCTAATCCATGTAATTTAGATCAGTTAAAAAGATATTTTGTGTAATTGTAATCATTGCATAATGTAAGATGAACTACATTAGACCTGATTCTCTTTGGAAAAAAGAAATTATATATCAGAGATATGTAGGCAGCCCTCTTTGGGCGCAGTCTAAACGTTTCATAATTTCATTCTTCTTTGCCAAATAAAAAAAAAAAGGAAGAAAACAAGAAAAAAAAAGAAAAACCCGCTAAGTCGAAAACCCGAAAGGGCGGCTCAAGCAAAAGTATGGGCCCGCTAAGCTGAAAACCCAAAAAGGGCGGCTTAGACAAAAATGGGTAAGCTCGCTAAGTTGAAAACCCGAAAGGGCGGCTTAGGCAAAAATTAGAGCTTCAAATAAATAAAGTTGGAAAATGCTTGGAAAGCTAAATGATTTTCTCAATTTAAGCTAAAAAGTCAAATTTCATTCCAAATAGCAGCCCAAAGTCAGGCGGAAAGCAAAAGAGTCCAAACAAATAATGAAGTCTAAATCCAAGTCTAAAGCAAAAAAAAAATACATCCAAAGGAAAAAATCCAAAAGCCAAATAAAAGTCAAAATAAAAGACAACAAAAGTCCAAAAGCCTATAGGAGTCTAGATGTCCCGTCTCCTCAGTGGAGCAACATCCTCTGAGTCATCCTTAGCTGTTAAACTCTGTCCAGCCTCGCCTGTCCGAGGAGCCAACACAATCTCCTCCCCAGTCCTAGCCTCATCATCAGTGTCAGTCTGAACCCAACCTTCGAGTACACTCAGCAGTGCAGTCCTCCTTGGTCTCTCAATCGGCCAGACAGCGGCAATGAACCAAGCCCGATACTCAAGAGAAGTCTGAACACCAGCAGGGTTAGGTAAAGGCTTAACCATACGATGATCTCTAACCCAAGCACTAAGGACAGCACGAGTAACGCCCGGGGTAATAGCCGAATCAGTCGGGATATCATCTACAATTGGGACAGTCTGGTCTATCCCCATTTGCCTTAAAATGCGCAAAGTGCAGTACCAAGTACAGTGTGTGAGGCCTAAAAGGTAAACCCGAGAATGGCGAAAGCTGACCTGGATGAAGCGGGTGATGTTGTACCATGAGATGAACCACAGTATCTCATTTGGACCCAACTCAATTAGCCATGAAGTCCATGAATCAGTAGATGGGTGGGTGATCAAAATCCTCCGCATACGATACTGAGTGGGATTATAGGGCAAGAGAGTAGGAGTAGCAACCACTTGAAGGTGGTCTTTCAACCAGACCTGAGTAATGGATCCTTTCTATTACAAGGGAATAAAGTAAAAAAGAGAGGAAAAGATAAGAAAAATAACAAAGGGAAATACCTGGAGAATGATGGGAGAAACTGTCCAGTCATCAAACCCTAAAGCAGCCCTGTCAAGACTTCTAATAGTCTCTGCCAGCACAATGCTACCAATACAACCCATATCCTCCATTTGTAGAACCATGGGGCAAAGGCGCAAGTCCCCAAAGCCTGGGTCCTGGTTAAATAAGAAGCCAACCAATAAACAGAAAACCAAGGCCCGCATCCTTAGCCTCATCCGGTTTGGGTCATCTGGGCAAGCCTCTGAGAATTCGTCAATTAGAGGCAGCAGAATTGCTTTTTGGTCATCAACGATCATAGCCTTAGCTTGGGGTCGGCTAAACTGAAATAGGGTTTCAAATGACCTAACATACCCAATTTTTACCTCATGCTTGACCAAAGGGGCATTGGGGTCACACTCTATAATGGCACAAAACTCCTCGAAGAGAGGGCACATTTCCTCCATCATCGCCCCAAATCGGAAAACGTGGGTTTCAGGGTCCCAAAGTTTAATACAGGCCTGTAAAAAATCCCAATCAATTACTACACCCCTAAGAGTAACAATAGGAGAAAGACCGTACCTTCCTAGGTTGATCTTTTCGACTTTGGAAAGACTCCTGGTCCAGCTGTGCATGCTATGGTTGTAAAAGGGATTCATGTTTTTTTTTTAAAAAAAAAAAAAAAAAAAAAGGGGGGGAGGGGGGGCCAACAATAGAATTAATTTTCTTGACTGAAGTAAATAAACATGCATACACATAAGTTGTTAAGTACTAATCAAGTGCAGGTACAGTCAAAGTTCAGTACAAATTACAGCAAAGAAAACAAGTAAAATCTAAGTATCAGCGACGAGTCCTCCTCCTCCTCTGGTCATCAAAGGCCCGCAGAGTCCAGGTTGAAGTCAGTTCCTCCTGCATACCGAGAACTAGCTCCATCATCTGACTGACTAATCCGACGGGAACCTAAAAAAAAAAAAAAAAAAAAAAAAGAAAAAATTTTTCTTTTAAGTCGGTATCAAGTCTCTTATGAATCCTTTTTGGGAAAGTTTTATTAATCTGTACCTCAGTGATGTCATCAGGAGGAAGAGCTAGGCGATTCACATTTCCTAGAGAGACCTCCCGAAGAGACGAAGTACCATCAGGAGTGTAATAGGGAATGCTGTATGGAAGGTGCAAGTTGGCCAAGCTCGGATGAACTGACCCGGTAGCCTCTAAAATAGCCCGGGGAACCCGAAAAGCGCCAACCGAATGGCTAGGGCCAGCCCGAGATGGACCCTCCACCGGAGTGGAAGAAGAGGGACAGGTCGTAGGCCTCCTCCTTGGAGTCCTGGCAGAGGGGCCTGAAGCCTGAGAAGAATGAGTGCCGAGCGGCTGGGAAGGAGTCGACCTCAGAAGACTGTCAAGTCTAGATCCAATAGGCTGCATCAGAAACATCTGGCAAAATTCATCATAATCCCCACTCCGGATAAATTCCATATGCGGAATACCCTCAGTATGGGCATCGGTAAGAATCATCTGTTTGCCCGCTCGCATGTCCTCAGGAGGAGGATGAGGAACGGAGCGGCAGCCCCTAATCTGGAAGTCCACTCTCTCACCCAGATAATAGCGTCTCAAGACAGGATGTGACAAGATAACCCGCCGCCGAGACAAGGCCTATGATCGCAAGAAATGGGGATCAGCCTCAATCAAACTTTGGAGTGGGGCATTCATCGCCCCCACCTCATCCTATGTAAGAGAAGCAAATGTGTTAATAAATCTTTTTTATTTCCACATACTCAAGGAAAATTAAAAGGCACTCACCTGCTCCATGGTACAAGTATCAAAGAAGGTCCGCAGGTCCCCTAAAGACTTCTTGCATAGAACAGACCGGTGATTTGCTCGGTACCACCTCCAAGCCAAAGGTACCAACCCTAATCCAAGATCAGTATGAGTCAGCTCTGGGCGGATGTAGGGAAAATACTCAAAAGCCCAAGTCTGCAAAACGAAGGAAAGAATCAGTGAAAAAAAAAGAAAAAAAGAGAGACAACACAGAATGAGGATATGTTCTTTACATTACCTCCCAGAAATAGTAGGTCCCGCTGAGCTTACAGTGGCCTCGACTCAGATCGCACATATCATCATACATGTGGCTCAGAATAGCGCCGGCCCAGTCGTACTCAGTAAGATGGGCCAAGTCTTCCAAACTCTTCAGAATAGAAGGATTAAACTTCTCTTTCCTGTTAGACCAGAAGGTCGAAGCAAATAGCAGCAACAGAGTGAATCTAGCTACTTGAGTAGCCGTTAGCTCTCCCTGCCTGTGTCTAGCATGAATGTTGGGGGCCTGGAGGGATAGCCAGTGTCTTGAAATACTCAGAATAGGGGCAGAAGAGCTAGGTCGACAATTCAGGGCAGGTCAATCCCTATCAGCTCCATCATCCGATCAGGGGTGACCTCAGTCCTCCAGTCGTCATACAGCTCGATCGGCCGAGTGCCAAAAGAAATCCCGGAGATCACCGAAAAATCAGTCGGGGTCATCGTCATCTCACCCCAAGGGAAATGGAAAGTGTTAGTGGTGTCCCACCATCTCTCAACCAGCGCACCCAGTAGGCTCTTGTAATTCCGCCTACCCAGCTCAAGATGTCTTAAAAAGTCTAGATGAGAGGGACTGATGATGGCTCCGACCGGGTTGTTGTGGTCAAATATGTCAATTGGGATCTCAGCAATAGAGGACTCGCCTACATCCAGCCTAATGTATGAATCCTAAAAAGTAAAGTGGCTTAAGATTATTCTTTAGTTCCTTACTAAGGATAATGTCTTAATTCTCTCCTAGCATGCATATTAATAAGACGGTAAGTGCAGGAAAATAAAATTTGTCTTTCTCTTCACAGTTTGGCCACAGAGGCCCAAAATTTTCACCATTTGGCCTAAGGCCCAAATAATAAATAAATGAGAGTGACAGGGAACTGACCTGGGCATAGACACCGGTGACAGAAGCATGAGTGTCGGCGTCTGCTATCACATGGATTTCGTCAAGAGAAATCCCCAGGGATTCCAGAAAATCCTCATAGCTACTATGACTCGAAGAAGTCATTGATGAAGGAAAGATGAGAGAATTTAAGAAAGATCTTTAGAGTAAAAAGATAGAAATGAATGAAAAATGAAAAATTTGAGCTATTTATAAAGAAAAAGGGCCAAAAGGCGGGTCTTCTGGACGCGTCTGTTTTTCGCCTCCAAAATTTGTGTTTCAGACAACCACCGACTCCCATAAATCATCTTTATGGTCGCCGCTGGGGGGCAACTGTGAATACTCAAATTTTGAGGCTCGAAAAGCCTGTTTTCCCGGACTGTAAATAGTTCGGCCAGGCCGAAAGCCATTCGGGAAGTTCACCAAAACTATGCCAATATGGTACTCGAAATGTTCGGAAAAGTATGAGGATCGCGGAACTGGTCCCAGAATATTTTTTGGAGGTCCGGAACTCCCGAAAAAGCCTCCGGAACGAGAAAAAAAGCACACGGGTCGATGTGCCCGCCCACAGGGGTGGGCACGTCCACCCTCAAGAGCAGTCCAGCCCGCCCTCAAGGGGCAGCACGCCCGCCCCCTCTGGGGCGGGCACGCCCGCCACCAAGGGGCAGGCACGCCCGCCTCCCTGAGGTGGGCACGCCCGCCCCCCTGAGGCGGGCACGCCCGCCCTCGAGGGCAGGCACGCCCGCCTTCCAGGGCGGGCAGGACCGCCCTCTGTGAATACTCAAATTTTGAGGCTCTAAAAGCCAGATTTCCCGGCCGCGGCGATGGTGGCCGCCCTCAAAGGCGGCGGTAGCAGTTGCCTGTGAATACCCTAATTTTGAGGCTCGAAGAGCCAATTTTCCTGGACTGCAAACAGTTCGATCGGACCGGAGGTCATTCAAAAAGTTCACCGGAAGTGTGCCAATATGGTACTTGAAATGTCCGAAAAATTACGAGGATCACGGAACTGGTCTCAGAATATTTTTTGGAGGTCCGGAACTCCCGGAAAAGCCTCCGGAACGAGAAAAAAAAAAGAGAGGGGAAAAGGCACACATGCCCGCCCGCGGGGGTGGGCATGCCCGCCCAGGCCAGGCGGGCAGGGGCGCCCGGGGTCACATTTTTTCCTATAAAAAATGGCTCTGGGGCTCCGTTTTGAGACACTCAGTCTGTGTTGACGGACGCTCCTTCTCCCTACGCTCTTTGCGATTCTTTACTGCTTTCTTGCATTTTTTAATTTTAGTTTTATTTTATTGTTGTGATACTTGGTCACTTAAGATTAAATTAAAATTAATTCCCTTAACGAGGAGCTTAACCTGGAGTTAAGAAGCGGTCGACGATTAAATCAGGTACATGAACTAAACTCTGCCTATTTAATTTTAGCACTTCATAAATGCTTCTTTTCTACTCCTAATAATTCTACAACTGCATAAATGCATCCATGTCATCATTAGGCAAACAAATTGCCTCAATTAAATAAATTTAGGCTAAATGCCCGGTTAATTAATAATCGTGGTATTAAAGCCTAAATCCGACAATAATGGCTTAAAATACCTAGTTAATCAATAACTATGGTTAATCGCCTTTATTTCAAACAAATTTGACTTAAGTTCAATTAATCAATAATTGTGGCTAAAGAAGCTTTAATTCAAACACGTTTTTTCCCGGCGATAAATTGCCTACATTACAATTCGATTAATCGATTTTTTCGGCAAACACATTGCCTATAAATTAGATTAACTACTTTCAGCGACAAATCGCTTAAATCAATTCTTTGGCGAAATGCCTTAAAATTAAAATCAACACTTTTGGCAAATAAATTGCCTTAAGTCAATCAATTTTGGTGACAATCGCCCAATCATCAACTTTTGGCAATAAATTGCCTAAATCAACTCATTTTGGCTGAAAGCCTTCAAATTAATCAATCTTTTGGCTAAAAGCCTTAATCATTTTGGCGACAAACGCCCAATCAATCGATTTTCGGCAACAAATTGCCTAAATCAATCTTTTGGCTAAAAGCCTTCAGATAAGCACTTTTGGCAAGAATAAGCCCTAGCATCCATTTTTGGCGACAAATCGCCCAACAAAACATCTTTTGGCAAGAATAAGCCCAAACATCAATTTTGGCAATAAATTGCCCAAATCAACTTTTTTTGGCTAAAAGCCTTAAATCATTCAATTTAGGCGACAATCGCCTAAACAATCATCAATTTTTGGCAACAATTGCCTAAATCAATCTTTTTGGTTAAAAGCCATTAAAGTCAACATTTTTGGCATCAAATGCCTAAAACAATCAATCTTTGGCAAAAAGCCTAAACAAAATGCACAAAGCATACACACACTCATGCATAAAGCATCCCCATTCAAAGCCCTTCAAAGAAGGCCTATCGAACTACGTTGACTTTGATCTTCCATTCAAACGGAAGTACGTAGGCACGTTCGGGATCTAACCCCGGGTGGCAAGTCGAAATCATCAAAACACATTTCATTGCATCCATCGCCTTGCAAAGCATTCATTCATGGTTAGTTTATCAGCATGACATGGTCTCGGGATCCATCTCGGGTTTGCACACCATGCCTTAGACATTGGGATAATTAATCTAGTAACTAGGTTAATTAAAATTGGAGTCACTTAGGGTTTTTTCCTAGTTTGCCCTAAAATAATTAAACAAGATGGCGACTCACACATCACGTGCATTTCTTCCTTAGTCACATGCATTCATATGCATATGACATTTTGGGGAGGGGTTCACAGTTTGGCGACTCTGCTGGGGAATTATGTAATCTTTTTGCATAAAGTGGACTACAATTGCTGCCTAAACTAACCTGCCCTTCTTTAGGGCATTATTGTACGAAGCTTTGTTTTACAGGGTACCTTGACATGAATCAGGTGTTCTTTCTTTAAGAATACTTGAGGAGGAGATTTGAACTTAAATGACAAATTTGATGAAAACTTTTAAATTTGTTGATTTATTTGCACGATTGAGAATCCTTTTCTCCATTGCATAAAAAAATGAATTTCAAATGAATTTCTTCTCTCTCTGTTCAAACTTCTGAGTCTGGATAGCAAGTAGCGCTGATCGGCAGGTCTCTTTGATTATGTCGACGGACAGCCAAAGCGTCCTCCCTGTTACCGCAAACCACTCCTAATCCTTTTGGGGGTGGCCCATGAGTATGCGCACTGTTGGACCCACGTGAAACTCTTTGTTTCACATGTGGTTAGGTATATCCATACTCAAGGTTCAAGGGTCCCTTATAAGCCAATTCTCTATTTGTGTCATAGCCTATAGAACCTATCCTTTAGCACTGTATGCACTCAATGATACGAATCATATCATTAAACGAAGTATGACGTGATGTTGTGCGCATTCATGACATATCATCTCATTAAAAAAAAACATTCCATTTCAGAACTGGAAAATTACATTTTGGCCCCTAAGGCCCAAAAATTCACATTTGGCCACTAAGGCCCAAAAAATCCTCAATTTGGCCAAAGGCCCAAAACAATTCCCAATTTGGCCCCAAAGGCCCAAAAACTCCCATTTTTGGCCCCTAAGGCCCGAAAATTTCCAATTTGGCCACAGAGGCCCAAAAGTTCGCAATTTGGCCATGGAGGCCCAAAAATTCCCAATTTGGCCTCAAAGGCCTAAAAATTCACATTTTGGCCCTTAAGGCCCAAAAAAAAAATTTTTTTTTTTTTTGAGAACTAGGGGCCTTTCGAAAAGTCGAGGTGTCCAGCCCTAAGCACTTTACCTTACATATCACATCCCATTGGGTCCTATCCTGGGTGTTCCATCCTACCTCACACTATTTCATATACCCTATGAAAATGCCTTATATAGGATAGTCTAATCGTTTTGACTATGTCCTTTCACAGGTACCCCTCCAAAGACCACCTGTACCCGAAACACCAACTGAGCTCTCGCCCACAAGTCCAACAACCCCGATTGCACCAATGGCATCACTGTCTGACATCCAAAACCTCATTGAACAATTGGAAGCTAGAATGGAGGCCAGAATGAATCAGGCATTGGCCGCCCAAAGGACTGCCCTAATAGCTGAACTAGGTGGTGGTAATGGAGCTTCAGCCGGGGGAAGTGGACCTGCTGCCTCCAATCAGGGACCCGGCGCTGCACCGACGTCCTCAAACCCTATCCTGGATGACATGCCCTCTGGAACTGCTTCTGAGCTGGAAGCTCAGAAAATGAGAGAGAAACTAGAACTCCTGAAAAGGTCTGTCACTGCCTTGAAGACACACAAGGAAGTGGTGGACATGGACTCCTTGTCCTTGTTCCCCGAGGCAAGACTGCCAACCTAGTTCAAGATGCCCAACATGGACAAATTTGATGGAACCACTTGTCCTAAAACTCATTTGAAAATGTATGTGGGTG
The DNA here is from genome assembly GCF_041381405.1 of Jatropha curcas. Classification (NCBI taxonomy): domain Eukaryota; kingdom Viridiplantae; phylum Streptophyta; class Magnoliopsida; order Malpighiales; family Euphorbiaceae; genus Jatropha; species Jatropha curcas. Next base: position 20,311,893 of record NC_143154.1, read on the forward strand.
CCCTTAACCCGTATGGATTGAGCAGCGAGCTCCTTGCTCAGTTGTTCCAACAATCACTCACCGGTGCTGCTTTGAGGTGGTTTGTTAGCCTGGACCGCTCTAAGATGAAAACATGGGAAGACATCTGTAATGCCTTCAATTCACAGTATCACTATAATATGGAGGTGGATGTCACTTGAAGAGAGCTGGAAACTACTAAACAAAAGAACAATGAGCCCTTCTCCTCGTTCCTTTCGAGGTGGAGAGCCAAAGTTGCTCAAATGATCAACCGACCCTCTGAATAGGAACAAGTTGACATAATAATCAAGAATTTACTGCCTGTCTATCAGTCACAGCTTCAAACACAGTACTTGCCTACGTTCCAATCGCTCATTGCGACTGCAACTAAGGTGGAACACTTAATCCAGTTGGGTCAACTCAAAGAAGACTCATACAAGAAGCAGAATCATGCTGGACTTTGAAAAACCGTCTACAAGACCTGGTTGACAATGGGTCCATCATCACCAAGAGCAAGCGGAACATCAACCAATCTCTTGCCTAGCCATGGGATTAATGCAAAAAAAATCTTGCTGAACAAGAATCGTTCGATCCTTTCGAACTTTTCTTAGAAATGAATGAAGTTTGTGTCTGAGAAGGTTGAGATCAAACCTCCAAAAGAACAAAGGAATTGTTCAAGACCAACAACAACCTGTCTGATCGATTTAAGCAGAACAAAGTCACTTCAGTCAATCCAATCCTAGTCCATCACAGTTCACCTAGAGTCTATCTTTTAGGGTCTAGTTTTTTTTCTTTTTATTTTCATTTCCATTCAAGTTTTCATTCAATTCAAATTTGTAAATCTAAGTGTCTTTTGTACACAAATTTTGTCTTATCAATAAAAAGGGATCAGTTTACGTTCCAATCATGTTTATACTCTTTCCCTATCCTTTCCTGTGAAAGCACAAAAAAAAAAAAATCAGAAAAAATAATAAAAAATTAAAAAAAATGATGACAAAAAGATAATAAAAATTGGCAAAGAAAAATGCATTCATTTGCTCTGCATCAATCAAAGCTGGGGGCATCCTAAGAAGCACCATTGAAGGGGAAGTTTTGAAGGGTAATCATGGAAAGGATCCAGCAAAGGGTACGTAAGACTTCAAACAGTACCGAGGTAAAGCCGATTGAAGGGGTTAGGGCCAGAATGGTTTCTCCGAAAACCCAGGAATGGAAGATTCTCCGACAGAGAGGTGTCTGAATTTTGAGCTTAAAAGCGACAGAATAAAGAAGTTATATTTGGAATTGGGTTGGATCTGCGCGAAGTCGCAATGCCATCCATACACTATTCAAGTCATCTCAGAATCAAGTTGCCTCGAAATTCTTTATGGAGAGGCTGCTTCTAAGCAAGCAAAAGGAAAAACGGGACAAAAGGAACCCCTGGTCAAAAGGAAGCAAATAAGCAAAAGAAAAAATGGCTCAAAAGGAACTTCTGCACAAAAGAAAGAAATCAAGGACAAAGCTACAGGAAATCAAGTTGTCAAAGACGGGTCAACTGCAAGCTCTCCATCAAATTCAAGCCCATCAAGGGTAGATGACAAATCATTTCAGCCATAAGGACAAAGACCAAGCGGCTGCTCACATTTTGAAAGAGCAAGTTAAAAGAAGCAGTCATTTCCACAAACTGGATGACAACAAACACCTTGAAAATCAAGCGCCAGGCATGGCACAAGTACAAGTGTCCTTATAAACAAGGATCATTTCTCAAAACAAGGAAAATGAAGAGCCTCCTCAAAATTCCTTATGGAGAGGAGAACCCTTGAGGAAATAAGTTCCAAGTTCAAAGGAAGATAAAAGTTCAAGAAAAGGAATCAAATTAACCTCAAGAATTCAAACATGGCGAAGCCACAAACTCAAAGCATAAAAGCTTCTTCAACACTCAAGCCACTCAAGTTACCACCACAATGTGGGTATTCAAAACTCTTTGTGATGAATACAAGTCATATTTTAGTCAACTAGTGGTAAAACCACTACAACAACAAAGTCAGATTCGCCTAGGGTCATCATTATCATACGAGCTCGAGTCAATAAGTTGATTCAACATCATCAAAGTCGGTAAGGAATCCCGCAAAGACGTCAAGCCGGGAAGGAATCCCGCGAAGAAATCAAGTCAGAAATGAATTCTGCATCAACATCAAGTCAGGAATGAATCCCGCAAAGACATCCAGTCGGGAATGAACCCTGTAAAGACATCAAGCCGGGAAGGAATCCCACGAAGAAATCAAGTCAGAAATGAATTCTGCATCAACATCAAGTCGAGAACGAATCCCGCAAAGACATCCAGTCGGGAAGGAATCCCGCAAAGACATCAAGCCGGGAAGAAATCCTGCGAAGAAATCAAGTCAGAAATGAATTCTGTATTAATATCAAGTCGGGAAGGAATCCCAAAGAAATCAAATCGGAAATGAATTCCACAATCAGCATTAAGGCGGAATTGAATTTTCCCCCAACAGCAAGTCGAAAATAAATTCCGCACCAAGACGGAAAGGAATTCCGCACTAAAATCAAGTCGGAGATGAATTCCGCACCAGCCGAACACGAAGTTCGCATCCCAGAAGGAACTACGAAAGACCTGATTCTCCCCATCCCCCGAAGAGTTCTTGGAGATACGTAGGCAGCCACAAAGGCTCGGTCACAAACATAAGTTTGCATCATAAATATCATTTTCTCTTTGCCAATATAAAAAAAAAATAAAAAAAAATTAAAAAAGAAAAGAGAAGAAAAGAAAAATAAAAGCTGGAGTTGAAAACCCGAAAGGGCGACTTCAGGCAAGAATTGAGCCCGCTAGGCTGAAAACCCGAAAGGGCGGTCTAGGCAAAAGTTAGGGCAAAGAGCCTGCTAGAGTCGAAAACCCGAAAGGGCGGCTACTAGGCAAAAGTTAAGGCAAAAAAAAAAAAAAAAAAAAATCCCTTTCAAAGGTCTCCTTGGGAGTATATAAATCATTTTTTCCAGGAATCACTAAGTTCCTTTGAGTCAAAATTCACTACAAGAAAAATTTGAGTCTCTAAATCGAGTCTCCTATAAGTCTCTAAAGTCAAGTCTCCATCACCAGTGGTCATTCCACAACGAGTCACAAAAATCGAGTCATTCTCAAAAGTTCGTTTGAAAGCGTCACTCTTTGAGTCATTCCTCGAAAAAAAAAAAAGAGAGAGAGGAAAATGTCAATTCAATCCCCGGGGTTTCCAAAACAACCCTAAAAATGTCAAACATAATCGTTGAGAGGTAATTCTTTAATACTCGTCCCCACTCGGGCCATCGTTTCTTCGATCCTTTCAGACAAGCGATGTCATCCACATTGTTCGTTTCCTCGAGTCATATAAGTGGCTTTGTTCTCTTTGATTCCTCAATCGATTGGACAAGTACAACACCAATGTCTTGAAGTATTCCATGGTCAGCACCATTCTGGGGGCAAGAAGTGATAAGAACCTTCACCATTCTCCCATCACAGAAGTAATCACGGAATTTTTAGTCTTTCATTAAGAAGAAATTCTACTTCAGCTAATAAGGGCATCAATTCTCTCAAGCAGGGGGCAAAATCCTCCAAGTCGGATTCAGGGGCAAGTGTTTTTACAAAAAAAAAAAACATACACAACCCAGGGTAGAACCCAACCATCATCAATCTCTTTTACACAAACCCAGGGTAGAACCCGGTTAATGGTTAACCTTTTCTTTCACAATAAAACCTAGGGTGAAACCCTAACCAATAACCAACCATTTTTCATCCAAAACTAAGCCATTGGATCATCTCGACTTTAGGTGGACCCTTGGTTCTCAAAGAAAAAAACAAATCTCTTTTCAAGCCCACATTAAGAGGCAAAATCTCTTTCCAAGTCCTCTAAGAGGCAAAATCTCTTTCCAAGTCCTCTATGAGGCAAAACGTCTTTTGAAGCCCTCATTAAGAGGTAAAACATCTTTTCAAGTCCTCTAAGAGGCAAAATCTCTTTTTCAAGCCCTCATTAAGAGGCAAAACATCTTTTCAAGTCCTCTAAGAGGCAAAATCTCTTTTGAAGCCCTCATTAAGAGGCAAAACATCTTTTCAAGTCCTCTAAGAGGCAAAAACATCTTTAAGTTACAAACATAAATCCATGCATTTGATCATTTCAAAGAAAAAAAAAAAACCATGGCGGGGTTTCCTCCTCTGCCCATCCTCAAAATTTGCTCCTTCAGATAGCCACTGGCTCTCATAAATCATTTTTATGATAGCCAGTGGGGGGCAACTGTGAATACTCAAATTTTGAGGCTCTAAAAGCCAGATTTTCCGGCCGCGGCGATGGTGGCCGCCTCAAAGGCGGCGGTAGCCGCTATAGCCGCCGGCGACAGCGACTGCAGTTGCCTGTGAATACCCTAATTTTGAGGCTTGAAGAGCCAATTTTCCTGGACTGCAAACAGTTCGATCGGACCGGAGGTCATTCAAAAAGTTCACCGGAAGTGTGCCAATATGGTACTTGAAATGTCCGAAAATTACGAGGATCACGGAACTGGTCTCGAAATATTTTTTGGAGGTCCGGAACTCCCGGAAAAGCCTCCGGAACGAGAAAAAAAAAAGAGAGGGGAAAAGGCACACAGGCCCGCCCAAGCCAGGCGGGCACGCCCGCCCAGCCCAGGCGGGCATGCCCACCCTCGAAGGCGGGCAGGGGCGCCCGGGGTCACATTTTTTCCTATAAAAAATGGCTCTGGGGCTCCGTTTTGAGACACTCAGTCTGTGTTGACGGACGCTCCTTCTCCCTATGCTCTTTGCGATTCTTTACTGCTTTCTTGCATTTTTTAATTTTAGTTTTATTTTATTGTTGTGATACTTGGTCACTTAAGATTAAATTAAAATTAATTCCCTTAACGAGGAGCTTAACCTGGAGTTAAGAAGCGGTCGACGATTAAATCAGGTACATGAACTAAACTCTGCCTATTTAATTTTAGCACTTCATGCATGCTTCTTTTCTACTCCTAATAATTCTACAACTGCATAAATGCATCCATGTCATCATTAGGCAAACAAATTGCCTCAATTAAATAAATTTAGGCTAAATGCCCGGTTAATTAATAATCGTGGTATTAAAGCCTAAATCTGACAATAATGGCTTAAAATACCTAGTTAATCAATAACTATGGTTAATCGCCTTTATTTCAAACAAATTTGACTTAAGTCCAATTAATCAATAATTGTGGCTAAAGAAGCTTTAATTCAAACACGTTTTTTCCCGGCGATAAATTGCCTACATTACAATTCGATTAATCGATTTTTTCGGCAAACACATTGCCTATAAATTAGATTAACTACTTTCAGCGACAAATCGCTTAAATCAATTCTTTGGCGAAATGCCTTAAAATTAAAATCAACACTTTTGGCAAATAAATTACCTTAAGTCAATCAATTTTGGCGACAATCGCCCAATCATCAACTTTTGGCAATAAATTGCCTAAATCAACTCATTTTGGCTGAAAGCCTTCAAATTAATCAATCTTTTGGCTAAAAGCCTTAATCATTTTGGCGACAAACGCCCAATCAATCGATTTTCGGCAACAAATTGCCTAAATCAATCTTTTGGCTAAAAGCCTTTAGATAAGCACTTTTGGCAAGAATAAGCCCAAGCATCAATTTTTTGCGACAAATCGCCCAACAAAACATCTTTTGGCAAGAATAAGCCCAAACATCAATTTTGGCAATAAATTGCCCAAATCAACTTTTTTTGGCTAAAAGCCTTAAATCATTCAATTTAGGCGACAATCGCCTAAACAATCATCAATTTTTGGCAACAATTGCCTAAATCAATCTTTTTGGCTAAAAGCCATTAAAGTCAACATTTTTGGCATCAAATGCCTAAAACAATCAATCTTTGGCAAAAAGCCTAAACAAAATGCACAAAGCATACACACACTCATGCATAAAGCATCCCCATTCAAAGCCCTTCAAAGAAGGCCTATCGAACTACGTTGACTTTGATCTTCCATTCAAACGGAAGTACGTAGGCACGTTCGGGATCTAACCCTGGGTGGCAAGTCGAAATCATCAAAACACATTTCATTGCATCCATCGCCTTGCAAGCATTCATTCATGGTTAGTTTATCAGCATGACATGGTCTCGGGATCCATCTCGGGTTTGCACACCATGCCTTAGACATTGGGATAATTAATCTAGTAACTAGGTTAATTAAAATTGGAGTCACTTAGGGTTTTTTCCTAGTTTGCCCTAAAATAATTAAACAAGGTGGCGACTCACACATCACGTGCATTTCTTCCTTAGTCACATGCATTCATATGCATATGACATTTTGGGGAGGGGTTCACACCCTCGGGTCTCCTTTTTTCTTATAAAATTGGCCCCGGGGCCTCCGTTTTTACTCACTCAGTTTGTGTTGACGGACGCTCCTTCTCCCTTACGCTCTTTGCGATTCTTTACTGCTTTTCTGCATTTTTTTTTTTTTTAGTTTTAAGTCTTATTGCTTTCTTGTCTTGTTAAGTGGTCACTAAAATTAAATTTAATTAATATTCCCTTAACGAGGAGCATAACCTGGAGTTAAGAAGTGGCCGTCGATTAAATCAAGTATGTAAATTAAGTTTTACCTATTTAATTTTTTAGCACTTCATGCATGTTTCTCTTCTACTCCTCCTAATTCTACAACTGCATAAATGCATTCACGTCATCTTTAGGCAAGCAAATTGCCTCAATTAAATAAATTTAGGCTAATGCCCGGTTAATCAATAATCGTGGTATTAAAGCCTAAATCCGACAATAATGGCTTAAAATACCTAGTTAATTAATAACTATGGTTAATTGCCTTTATTTCAAAACAAATCCGGCTTAAGTTCAATTAATCAATAATTGTGACTAAAAAGCTTTAGTTGAACACGTTTTTTCCCTCTTTGGCAATAAATTGCCTACATTACAATTTAATTGATCTCTTTAGGCAAACAAATTGCCTATAAGGGGATTAATCACATTTTTTAGCGACAAATCGCTTAAAATCCAATTTTTTGGCTAAAAGCCTTCAAAATAATTACTTTTGGTAAATAAATTACCTTGAGTCAATCAATTTTGGCGACAATCGCCTAATTTTCAACTTTTGGCAATAAATTGCCTAAATCAACTTATTTTGGCTAAAAGCCTAAAAATAATCAATTTTGGCGACAAACGCCTAAACCACTTCAATTTTTGGCAACAATTGCCTAAGTCAACATTTTGGCATCAAATGCCTTAAAATCAACATTTTGGCATCAAATGCCTTAAAATCAGCATTTTGGCATCAAATGCCTGAAAATCAATCAATTCTTTGGCAAAATGCCTAAACAAAAATGCACAAAGCATACACACACTCATGCATAAAGCATCCCCTTCAAAGCCCTTCAAAGAAGGCCTATCGAACTACGTTGACTTTGATCTTCCATTCAAACGGAAGTATGTGGGCACGTTCGGGATTTAACCCCGGGTGGCAAGTCAAAATCACATAAACATTTTTCATTGGTCCAAATCACATCATCTTTCACCTTGCAAAGCATTCATTCATAGGTTAGTTCATCAGCATGACATAGTCTCGGGATCCATCTCGGGTTTGCACACCATGCCTTAAACATTGGGATAATTGATCTAGTAATTAGGTTAATTAAAATCGGAGTCAACTTAGGGTTTTTTCCTAGTTTACCCTAAAATAATTAAACAAGATGGCGACTCACACATCACGTGCATTTCTTCCTTAATCACATGCGTTTTCATGCATTGATATTTGGGGAGGGGTTCACACTGGCAAAGTCCATGAAGTGGCAAGCATCACCCCCATGAATCCTTTACGTGTGGGAAATATGAGAAATGGCAATCAGTCAAGAAGAACATATACTGATCTCGGGATGCCAATCCTTTTAGTGTTCCGAGAAGCTGTCAAAGCAAACTACATCAAACCTTTGGAAGCAACGCCTCCCCCCAACCCATTACCAAGGAACTACAGAGCAGACGAATACTGTCAGTACCATCAGGGTAACGGGCACAAGACCGAAGCGTGTTGGACGCTTAAGAACCGCATCCAAGACCTAGTGGACAACGATTCCATCATCCCAAGAAGTTGTGAACCCCTCCCCAAACATCATAGGCATATGAATGCATGTGACTAAGGGAAGAAATGCACGTGAATGTATAAGTCGCCACCTTGTTTAATTGTTTTAGGGTAAACTAGGAAAAAACCCTAAATGACTCCAATTTTAATTAACCTAGTTACTAGATTAATTATCCCAATGTCTAAGGCATAATCTGCGAACCTGAGGTGGATCCCGAGACTATGTCATGCTGATGAACTAACCTAATGAATGAATGTTTCGCAAGGTAATTGGACCAATGAAAATGTTCATGTGATTTCGACTTGCCGCTCGGGGTTAAATCCCTAACGTGCCTACGTACTTCCGTTTGAATGGAAGATCAAAGTCAACGTAGTTCGATAGGCCTTCTTTGAAGGGCTTTGAATGGGTATGCTTTATGCATGAGTGTGTGTATGCTTTGTGCATTTTGTTTAGGCTTTTTGCCAAAGATCGATTGATTTGATTAGGCATTTGATGCCAAAAATGTTGATTTTAATGGCTTTTAGCCAAAAAGAGTGATTTAGGCAATTTGATTGCCAAAAGGTGATGATTGGGCGATTGTCGCCAAGATTGATGTTTGGGCTTATTACTGCCAAAAATTGATTAATTTATGGCTTTTAGCCAAAAAGATGGATTTAGGCAATTAGTTTGCCAAAAATTGATTAGGCGATTTGTCGCCAAAGTGATTAAGGCATTTGTGCCAAAATTGGTATTTGAAGGCTTTTAGCCAAAAATTGCAATTTAAGCGATTTGTCGCTAAAAAGTGGTTAATCTAATTTATAGGCAATTTGTTTGCCAAAAATTGATTGAACCGTGGGCAATTTATTGCCAAAATGTGGTTGATTTAATTGTAGGCAATTTATTGCCAAAACGTGATTGATTAAGGCTTTTTAGCCACAATTATTGATTAATTGGACTTAAGCCAGGCTGTTCAAAATAAAGGCAATCATACCATAGCTATTAATTAACTAGGTATTTTAAGCCAATACTGTCGATCTAGACTTTAATACCACGATTATTGATTAACCGGGCATTTAGCCTAATTTTATTTAATTGAGGCCGTTTATGACATGAAATGCATTTATGCAATTGTAGAGTTATTAGGAGTAGAAGAGAAGCATGCATGAAGTGCTAAAATTAAATAGGCAGAACTTAGTTTACGTACCTGATTTAATCGACGGCCACTTCTTAACTCCAGGTTAAGCTCCTCGTTAAGGGAATTTTAATTAATTTAATTTTAGGTGACCAAGTATCACAATAATAAAATAAAACTAAAATTAAAAAAATGCAAGAAAGCAGTAAAGAATCGCAAAGAGCGTAAGAGAGAAGGAGCGTCCGTCAACACAGACTGAGTGTCCCAAAACGGAGCCCCGGGGATGTTTTTTATAGGAAAAACGCGCCCCTGGGCGCGTCTGCCCGCCCTCCAGGGCAGGCATGGCCGCCCAAGCTGGGCGGGCGTGCCCGCCCTTGAGGGTGGGCATGCCCGCCTAGACTGGGCGGGCGTGCCCGCCCACGCTGGGCGGGCGTGCCCGCCCTTGAGGGTGGGCATGCCCGCCTAGACTGGGCGGGCATGGCCGCCTAGACTGGGCGGGCGTGCCCGCCCTTGAGGGTGGGCATGCGTGCCTTTCTCTTTTTCTCTTCTTTTTTTTCGTTCCAGAGGCTTTTCCGGGAGTTTCGGACCTCCAAAAAATATTCCGGGACCAGTTCCGTGATCCTCGTAATTTTTCGGACGTTTCAAGTACCATATTGGCACACTTCCGGTGAACTTTCTGAATGACCTCCGGTCCGGCCGGACTGTTTGCAGTCTGGAAAAATTGGCTCTTTGAGCCTCAAAATTGAGGTTTTCATAGACGATTGCAGCCGCTGTCGCCGGCGGCTGCCGCCGCAGGCGATAGCGGCTACCGCTGCCTTTAAGGGCGGCCGCGGCCCAGAAAACTGGCTTTTTTTGAGCCTTAAAATTTGAGTATTCACAGTTGCCCCCCCACTGGCTATCATAAAAATGATTTATGAGAGCTAGTGGCTATCTGAAGGAGCAAATTTTGAGGATGGGCAGAGGAGGAAACCCTGCCGTGGGTTTTCTCTTTGAAATAAAATGATCAAATGCATGGATTTATGTTTACAACATAAAGATGTTTTTGCCTTTCTGAGGACTTAAAAAGAAATTCTGCCTCTTAGAGGACTTGAAAAGATGTTTTCCCCTTAATGAGGGCTTGGAAAGAGATTTTGCCTCTTAGAGGTCTTGAAAATATGTTTTGCCTCTTAATGAGGGCTTGAAAAGAGATCTTGCCTCTTAGAGGACTTTGAAAAGATGTTTTGCCTCTTAATGAGGGCTTGAGAAGAGAGATTTTGCCTCTTAGAGGGCTTGAAAAGATGTTTTGCCTCTTGATGAGGGCTTGAAAAGAGATTTTGCCTCTTAATGAGGGCTTGAAAAGAGATTTGTTTTATGTTTGTTTTTTTTTCTTTGAGAACCAAGGGTCCACCTAAAGTTGAAATGATCAAATGTCTTGGTTTTGGATGAAAAAATGGTTGGTTATTGGTTAGGGTTTCACCCTAGGTTTTATGTAAAACAAAAGGTTAACCATTAATCGGGTTCTACCCTGGGTTTGTGTAAAAGAGATTGACGATGGTTGGGTTCCACCCTGGGTTGTGTATGTTTTTTTTTATAACACTTGCCCCTGAATCCGACTTGGAGGATTTTGCCCCCTGCTCGAGAGAATTGATGCCCTTATTAGCTGGAATGAAAGACTAAAAAATTCCGTGATTACTTCTGTGATGGGAGAATGGTGAAGGTTCTTATCACTTCTTGCCCCCCAGAATGGTGCTGACCATGGAATATTTCAAAACATTGGTGTTGTACTTGTCCAATCGATTGAGGAATCAAGGAGAACAAGGCCACTGAGGAAATGGACAATGTGGATGACATCGCTCGTCTGAAAAGGATCGAAGAAACGATGGTCCGAGTGGAGATGAGGTATTAAAGAATTACCTCTCAATGATTATGTTTGACATTTTTTTTAGGGATTGTTTTGGAAATCCCGGGGATTGAATTGACATTTTCCTCTCTCTCTCTTTTTTTTTAGAGGAATGACTCAAAGAGTAACTCTTTCAAAATGAACTTTTGAGAATGACTCGAGTTTTGTGACTCGTTGTGGAATGACCACTGGTGATGGAGACTTGATTTCAGAGACCCATTGGAGACTCGATTTAGAGACTCAAATTTTGTCTTGTAGTGGATTTTGACTCGAAGGAAACTCAGTGATCCCTGGAAAAATGATTTAAGGACACACTTTGTTGTTTGTCCTACAAAAAAATTGACTCTCTAAAAGAATTCATGAAAGCACTTTTTTTCTTTTTTTTTTTTAATTTTTTTTTTGTTTTTTGGCCTTAACTTTTGCCTAGTAGCCGCCCTTTCGAGTTTTCGACTCTAGCAGGTTCTTTGCCCTAACTTTTGCCTAGACCGCCCTTTCGGGTTTTCAGCCTAGCGGGCTCAATTCTTGCCTGAAGCCGCCCTTTCGGGTTTTCAACTCCAGCTTTTATTTTTCTTTTCTTCTCTTTTTTTTTACTATTTTTATTATATATTTTATTTTATATTGGCAAAGAGAAAATGCTTTTTATGATGCAGACTTATGTTTGTGACCGCGCCTTTGTGGCTGCCTACGTATCTCCAAGAACTCTTCGGGGGATGGGGAGAATCAGGTCTTTCGTAGTTCCTTCCGGGATGTGAACTTCGTCCTCGGCTGGTGCGAAATTCATCTCCGACTTGATGTTAATGCGGAATTCCTTTCCGTCTCGGTGCGAAATTTATTTCCGACTTGCTGTTGGGGCAAAAGCCAATTCCCACTTAATGCTGATTGTGGAATTCATTTCCGATTTGATTTCTTCGGGATTCTTTCCCGACTTGATATTAATACAGAATTTATTTCTGACTTGATTTCTTCGCGGGATTTCTTCCCGGCTTGATTTCTTCGCGGGATTCCTTCCCGACTTGATGTTGATGCAGAATTCATTTCTGACTTGATGTCTTTGCGGGATTCCTTCCCGACTTGATGTTGATGCAGAATTCATTTCTAACTTGATTTCTTCGCGGGATTCCTTCCCGGCTTGATGTCTTTGCGGGATTCATTCCCGGCTGGATGTCTTTACGGGATTCATTCCCGGCTTTGATGATGTTGAATCAACTTATTGACTCGAGCTCTAGGCGAATCTGACTTTGTTGTTGTAGTGGTTTTACCACTGGTTGACTGAAATGTGACTTGTATTCATCACAAAGAGTTTTGAATACCCACATTGTGGTGGTAACTTGAGTGGCTTGAGTGTTGAAGAAGCTTTTATGCTTTGAGTTTGTGGTTTCGCCATGTTTGAATTCTTGAGGTTAATTTGATTCCTTTTCTTGAACTTTATCTTCCTCTGAATTTGAAACTTATTCCTCAATGGTTCTCCTCTCCATAAGGAATTTTGAGGAGACTCTTCCTTGAGAAATGATCCTTGTTTATAAGGACACTTGTACTTGTGCCATGCTTGGCGCTTGATTTTCAAGGTGTTTGTTGTCATCCAATTTGTGGAAATGACTGCTTCTTTTAACTTGCTTTTTCAAAATGTGAGCAGCCGCTTGGTCTTTGTCCTTATGGCTGAAATGATTTGTCATCTACCCTTGATGGGCTTGAATTTAACGGAGAGCTTGCAGTTGACCCGTTTTTGACAACTTGATTTCCTAGCTTTGTCCTTGATTTCTTTCTTTTACGCAGAAGTTCCTTTGACCCATTTTTTTTCTTTTGCTTGTTTGCTTCCTTTTGACTAGGGGTTCCTTTTGTCCCGTTTTTCCTTTTGCTTGCTTAGAAACAGCCTCTCCATAAAGAATTTCGAGGCAACTTGATTCTGAGATGACTTGAGTAGTGTATGGATAGCATTACGACTTCGTGCAGACCCAACCCAATTCATAACTTCTCTGTTCTATCGCTTTTAAGCTCAAAATTCAGACACCTCTCTGTCGGAGCATCTTCCATTCCTGGGTTTTCGGAGAAACCATTCTGGCCCTAACCCCTTCAATCGGCTTTGCCTCGGTACTGTTTGAAGTCTTGCGTACCCTTTGCTGGATCCTTTCCATGATTACCCTTCAAAACTTCCCTTTTGATGGTGCTTCTTAGGATGCCCCCAGCTTTGAATGATGCAGAGCAAATGAATGCATTTTTCTTTGCCAATTTTTATTATCTTTTTTTTTATCATCATTTTTTTTTTTTGTGCTTTCATAGGAAAAGGATAGGGAAAGAGCATAAACATGATTGGAACGTAAACTGATCCCTTTTTATTGATAAGACAAAATTTGTGTACAAAGGACACTTAGATTTACAAATGAAAACTTGAATGAAAATGAAAATGAAAAGAAAAAAACTAGACCCTAAAAGATAGACTCTAGGTGGACTGTGATGGACTAAGATTGGATTGACTGTAGTGACTTTGTTCTTCTCGATGCTTCAATCGATCAAACATGTTGTTGTTGGTCTTGAACAATTCCTTTGTTCTTTTGGAGGTTTGATCTCAACCTTCTCAGACACAAACTTCATTCATTTCTAAGAAAAGTTCGAAAGGATCGAACGATTCTTGTTCAGCAATTTTTTTTTGCATTAATCCCATGGTTAGGCAAGGGATTGGTTGATATTCAGCTTGCTCTTGGGGATGATGGACCCATTGTCAACCAAGTCTTGTAGACGGTTTTTCAAAGTCCAACATGATTCGGTCTTATGCCCATGTCCTTGATGGTACTCACAGTATTCATTGGCTTTGAAATTCCGGGGCAGGGGGTTTGGTAATGGCCTTGCTTCTAAGGGCTTCAGTAAATTTGCTTTCACTGCTTCTCGGAACACCAAAAGGATTGGCATGCCGAGATCAGTATATTGCCTCCTTGGCTGATTGCTTCCCAAATTCCCAACACGTAAAGGATTCGTGGGGATTATACTGGCTATTTCATTTGTCTCACTGGACCCAGCATGATTCTGCTTCTTGTATGAGTATTCTTTGAGTTGACCCAACTGGATTAAGTCTTCCACCTTAGTTGCAGTCGCAATGAGCGATTGGAACGTAGGCAAGTACTGTGTTTGAAGCTGTGACTGGTAGACAGGCAGTAATTCTTGATTATTATGTCAACTTGTTCTTGTTCAGAGGGTCGGTTGATCATTTGAGCAGCTTTGGCTCTCCACCTCGAAAGGAACGAGGAGAAGGGCTCGTTTTTCTTTTGTCTAGTGGTTTCTAGCTCCCTCCGGGTAACATCCACTTCGATATTATAATGGTATTGCGTATTAAACGCATTACAGATGTCTTCCCAGGTCTTCATTTTAGACCGGTCTAGGCTGACAAACCATCTCAAAGCAGCACCAGTGAGTGATTGTTGAAACAACTGAGCAAGGAGCTCGTTGTTCAGGCCAAACGGGTTGAGGGCACCCACATACATTTTCAGGTGCGTTTTGGGACAAGTGGTTCCATCAAACTTGTCCATGTTGGGCATTTTGAACTTCGTGGGTAGTCTTGCTTCAGGGAACAAGGACAAGGAGTCCATGTCCACTACTTCCTTTTGTGTCTTAAGAGCAGTAATAGACCTTTCCAGGAGTTCTAGTTTTTCTCTCATTTTCTGAGCTTCCAGCTCAGAAGCAGTTCTGGAGGGCATGTCATCCAGGTTAAGGGCAGGGTTTGTTGGTTCAGCAGCAGGACCCTGATTAGAGGTAGTAGGTCCACTTCCCCCGGCGGAAGCCCCATTTCCATTACCACCGCCTAGTTCAGCTATTAGGACAGTCCTCTGGGCAGCCAATGCCTCATTCATTCTAGCCTCCATTCTGGCTTCCAGTTGTTCGATGAGGTTTTGGATGTCAGTGAGTGATGCCATTGGTGCAGTCGGGGTTGTTGGACTTGTGGGTGAGAGCTCAGTTGGTGTTTCGGGTACAGGTGATCTTTGGAGGGGTACCTGTAAAAGGACATAGTCAAAATGATTAGACTATCCTATATAAGGTGTTTTCATAGGTTATGTGAGGTAGGGTAGTGTTGGTATGCTAGGACACCTAGGGTAGGACCCAATGGGGTGTGATATGTAAGGTGGAGTGCTTAGGGCTGGACACCTCGACTTTTCGAAAGGCCCTAAGTTCTCAAGAAAAAAAAAAAATTGGGCCTTAGGGGCCAAAATGTGAATTTTTGGGCCTTAGGCCAAATTGGGAATTTTTGGGCCTCTGTGGCCAAGAATGTGAACTTCTGGGCCTTAAGGGCCAAATTGAGAATTTTTTGGGCCTCTGTGGCCAAATTGGAAATTTTTGGGCCTCAGGGGCCAAATTGAGAATTTTTGGGCCTTAGGGGCCAAATTGTGAATTTTTGGGCCTCTGTGGCCAAATTGAGAATTTTTGGGCCTTAAGGGCCAAATTGTGAATTATTGGGCCTCTGTGGCCAAATTGGAAATTTTTGGGCCTCAGGGGCCAAATTGAGAATTTTTGGGCCTTCGGGGCCCAATTGAGAATTTTTTGGGCCTTCGGGGCCAAATTGGGAATTTTTTGGGCCTTAGGGGCCATATTGAGAATTTTTGGGCCTTAGGGGCCAAAATGAGAATTTTTGGGCCTTCGGGGCAAAAATGTAATTTTTCAGGTCTCAGGGACCAAAAATGTGATTTTTCAGCTTTTGAAATGAAATGTTTTTTTTTTTGTGAAGTATGGGATGAATGCGTGAATGCGCACAACATCACAACATAATTCATTTTTAATGGAATGATTCAGCATCATTGGGCGCATACAGTCCTAAAGGATAGGGTCTATAGGCTATGATACAAATAGAGAATTGGCTTATAAGGGACCCTTGAACCTTGAGTATAGATATACCTAACCACATGTGAAACAAAGAGTTTCGCGTGGGTCCAACGGTACGCATACTCATGGGCCACCCCAAAAGGATTAGGGATGGTTTGCGGTAACAGGGAGGACGCTTTGGCTGTCCGTCGACATAATCAAAGAGACCTGCCGATCAGCGCTACTTGTTATCCAGACTCAGAAGTTTGAACAGAGAGAGAAGAAATTCATTTGAAATTCATTTTTTATGCAATGGAGAAAAAGATTCTCAATCGTGCAAATAAATAAAAAAATTTAAATGACTTAAAGCAAAGTTCAATTAGGTCCAAATTTTCCTTATTAAGCATTCTTAAAGAAAGAATACTTAAATTTTTTTGTTGGGGTACCCTGCAAAACAAAGCATAGTAAAATAATACCCTAAAGAAGGGTCGGTTAGTTTACACAGCAATCGTAGTCCTCTTATGCAAAAAAATTGCATAACTCCCCAGCAGAGTCGCCAAACTGTGAACCCCTCCCCAAACATCATAGGCATATGAATGCATGTGACTAAGGGAAGCAATGCACGTGAATGTATGAGTCGCCACCTTGTTTAATTGTTTTAGGGTAAACTAGGAAAAAACCCTAAATGACTCCAATTTTAATTAACCTAGTTACTAGATTAATTATCCCAATGTCTAAGGCATAATCTGCGAACCTGAGGTGGATCCCGAGACTATGTCATGCTGATGAACTAACCTAATGAATGAATGTTTTGCAAGGTAATTGGACCAATGAAAATGTTCATGTGATTTCGACTTGCCGCTCGGGGTTAAATCCCTAACGTGCCTACGTACTTCCGTTTGAATGGAAGATCAAAGTCAACGTAGTTCGATAGGCCTTCTTTGAAGGGCTTTGAATGGGTATGCTTTATGCATGAGTGTGTGTATGCTTTGTGCATTTTGTTTAGGCTTTTTGCCAAAGATCGATTGATTTGATTAGGCATTTGATGCCAAAAATGTTGATTTTAATGGCTTTTAGCCAAAAAGAGTGATTTAGGCAATTTGATTGCCAAAAGGTGATGATTGGGCGATTGTCGCCAAGATTGATGTTTGGGCTTATTACTGCCAAAAATTGATTGATTTATGGCTTTTAGCCAAAAAGATGGATTTAGGCAATTAGTTTGCCAAAAATTGATTAGGCGATTTGTCGCCAAAGTGATTAAGGCATTTGTGCCAAAATTGGTATTTGAAGGCTTTTAGCCAAAAATTGCAATTTAAGCGATTTGTCGCTAAAAAGTGGTTAATCTAATTTATAGGCAATTTGTTTGCCAAAAATTGATTGAACCGTGGGCAATTTATTGCCAAAATGTGGTTGATTTAATTGTAGGCAATTTATTGCCAAAACGTGATTGATTAAGGCTTTTTAGCCACAATTATTGATTAATTGGACTTAAGCCAGGCTGTTCGAAATAAAGGCAATCATACCATAGCTATTAATTAACTAGGTATTTTAAGCCAATACTGTCGATCTAGACTTTAATACCACGATTATTAATTAACCGGGCATTTAGCCTAATTTTATTTAATTGAGGCCGTTTATGACATGAAATGCATTTATGCAATTGTAGAGTTATTAGGAGTAGAAGAGAAGCATGCATGAAGTGCTAAAATTAAATAGGCAGAACTTAGTTTACGTACCTGATTTAATCGACGGCCACTTCTTAACTCCAGGTTAAGCTCCTCGTTAAGGGAATTTTAATTAATTTAATTTTAGGTGACCAAGTATCACAATAATAAAATAAAACTAAAATTAAAAAAATGCAAGAAAGCAGTAAAGAATCGCAAAGAGCGTAAGAGAGAAGGAGCATCCGTCAACACAGACTGAGTGTCCCAAAACGGAGCCACGGGGATGTTTTTTATAGGAAAAACGCGCCCCTGGGCGCGTCTGCCCGCCCTCCAGGGCGGGCATGGCCGCCCAAGCTGGGCGGGCGTGCCCGCCTAGACTGGGCGGGCATGGCCGCCTAGACTGGGCGGGCATGGCCGCCCTAGCTAGGCGGGCGTGCCCGCCCTTGAGGGTGGGCATGCCCACCCCCGAGGGTGGGCATGCGTGCCTTTCTCTTTTTCTCTTCTTTTTTTTTCATTCCGGAGGCTTTTTCGGGAGTTTCGGACCTCCAAAAAATATTCCGGGACCAGTTCCGTGATCCTCGTAATTTTTCGGACGTTTCAAGTGCCATATTGGCACACTTCCGGTGAACTTTCTGAATGACCTCCGGTCCGGCCGGACTGTTTGCAGTCTGGAAAAATTGGCTCTTTGAGCCTCAAAATTGAGGTTTTCATAGACGATTGCAGCCGCTGTCGCCGGCGGCGATAGCGGCTACCGCTGCCTTTAAAGGCGGCCGCGGCCGAGAAAACTGGCTTTTTTTGAGCCTTAAAATTTGAGTATTCACAGAAGTAAGCCGAACACCAGCACTAATCCCTTACCAAATCATGGGGTAAATGCTATTGTTTCTGACCAGGAATTGATCGATCCTTTCGAGCTATTCCTAGAAATGAATGACATTTGTGTCCTGGATCTGAATGACCTAACCGAAGAGGTCGATGCTATAACCAGGAGCGGGAGACATATGAACCATTGGTCTTGGATAAAGTCCAAAATAAGCCCTACCAGAGGGCAGATGAGCTAAAAGAAGACCCGGTACTTTCACAGTTAAAAAAGACACAAGCTAAGGTATCGATTTGGGAACTCCTGGCATCGTCCTTTCCTCATCGCCAAGCTCTTTGCAAGGCTTTGAGTCAACTGCAAACATCGGTGGAAGTTAGCCCTGAAGTGCTAGTGTCCACCCTCACCCAGTCAGCAAAGATGCAAAGCATCGGGTTTTCTGATGAGGACTTACCCAAGGAGGGAGGCAGTCATAATGATGCCCTTTACGTCACTGTTCAGACCAGAGATAAAATTGTGCCCATGGTTCTCATTGATAATGGGTCAACACTGAACGTCTGCCCACTAAGGGTAGCCAGCTGTCTGGGGTTAGAAGAGACAGATTTCATTCCGTCGGACCAGATAGTGAAAGCATATGACAGCACCCGGAGGGAAGTATTGGGGGTTGCTACACTAAAATTGGCAATTGGGCCAGCCATAATGGAGGTACCGTTCCAAGTAATTGACATGCCCACAAGTTTCAACCTGCTTCTAGGACGGCCATGGATACATTGCACTAAGGCAGTACCTTCCTCTTTGCACCAAAAGGTCAAATTCCCCTACGAAGGTAAAATTATAACGATTCAAGGGGACGATTACAGCCAGCTAAAGAAAACAAAGGGTCAGCCTCTCTTTTAGGTCAATCCTGAAAATGCCAACTTGCCTCTCTCGGGATTTCAGTATGACACTGTGCAGTTCATAGAAGGAAAGACTGCAAACTCTCGAATTCTCTTTGATTTCGGGACGGTGCAAATAAACTGCATAGTGCCTTTGATGCTAAAGATGTCCTATCTGCCGGGAATGATTATGGCAAGGTCTGGAAAGACATACCCCACACTGCAGGCTTGGGAGTGTCCAGTGAATGAAGGGACCTATGGACTGGGTTATGAGCCCACTGACGAAAATCGGGCTGAGAGAACCAGAAGGGGAAGGAAGGAGAGTATACAGATGCGGCCTTACCTTTTGACCTTGAATGGTTACTTTTGCAAGCCAGGAGAAACGATTCCTTATCATGGCTTCCAAGAACCATTTCGCTGCCCGGCCGCTAAGAAGATGCTGCCTGGGTTAGAAATATTTTCTGATGTCTAGGGCAACAAGCCCGAAACAGCAACTGAACTGGAAGTGGAAGACTTCATGCAGCCCAGTCTCTTTGATGAGGTTGCGGTTATTACAGGAAATGAGGGGAATCAAGACCTGCTAAGCCTGATCAAGCCATACGAAGGGCCTCTCACCAACTGGTACGCCGAGGAGGAACGCGCTGCTGATAAACCCCCTCCCGAGTCAAACCTAATACCAGAGTCTGTAATCAAGTCCTGTACTGAGTCTGAGTCTGACCCCGAGTCTGAAATCGAGTCAGAGTCCAGTTCCAGTTCTGAGTCGTTTGTGTTGGATCTAGAAGATCCAGATTTCAAATTTGATGTAATCTTTGAGGACGATTCCGTCATAATCAATAAAGGCTTGCAAATTATTGACTACCCCGCGTGTCTATCTTTCCAAGCATTTTCAAGTAAAAATAATCAAATAAATGAAATAAAAAATGAAAAAGAAAAAATAATAATTGGCAAAGAAGAAAATGAACATACATACATTGCGTCTGACTGTGTGAACAAGGAATAGGTCAGTGAATGCTTGAAGAAGTTTTTCGATTACTTCATGTGGAAGGCAAGTGACATCACGGGAATTGACCCGGCAATAGCGGTGCACAAGATTCCAGTATACCCTGAGGCTAAGCCAGTAAAACAGAAACTGAGAAGGCTGAAAACAGAATGGTCCTTGAAAATCAAGGAGGAAGTAGCCAAGCAGCTGGAAAATAAGTTCATAGAACCTATTGCCTACCCGACATGGTTAGCAAATATTGTGCCGGTGCCGAAGAAAGATGGCAAAGTCAGAATGTGTGTGGATTACCGGGATTTGAATAAAGCATGTCCGAAGGACGACTTCCCCCTACCGCATGTTGACTTGTTGGTGGACCGAATGGCTGGACACGAGATGGTCTCCTTGACTGATCTCGCTGTCGGATACAATCAAATAATGATGCATTTGCCAGACAAAGAAAAAACAGCATTCATCACGGAGTGGGGAACCTACTACTACAGGGTTATGCCTTTTGGGCTCAAAAATGCCGGGGCAACCTATCAAAGAATGGCAACGACCGTCTTCCATGACATGATTCACAAAGAAGTAGAAGTGTATGTGGACGATATGGTTGTTAAATCAAAAACAGCTGAAGAACACACAACAACACTTGATAAGTTCTTCCTTAGACTTCGAAAGTACAACTTAAAGCTCAACGCGGTAAAATGTCTGTTTGGAGCTACATCCGGAGTATTTCTGGGGCATATGGTCAGTCGGAAGGGCATAGAGATTGACCCTTCAAAAGCCAAAGCCATTTTGGAAATGCCAGCACCGAAGATGGAAAAAGAAGTTCGGGGTTTCCTGGGAAGGCTACAGTACATCAGCCGGTTCATCAATCAATTGGCCGATACTTGTGGTCCGATTTTCAAATTACTCAGGAAAGGAGTAGCCATCAAATGGAATGAGGATTGTCAGATGGCTTTCGACCAAGTCAAGCAATATCTGTTATCCCCACCAGTTTTGCAGCCACCAAGGCTAGGACAGCCTTTGTTATTGTACCTATCAGTGACAGAAGAAGCGATGGGTGCCATGCTAGCTCAACAAGCAGAAGATACAAGGGTAGAAAATGCCGTGTATTATCTTAGCAAAAGGATGCTAGACTACGAGCTAAAATATAATAAGATAGAGAAGTTGTGTCTAGCTCTAGTTTGGGCTTGTACAAAGCTGCAGCACTACCTCTCATCCTACACCACATATGTTATTTCTGAATCGAACCCCTTGAAATTCCTCATGGAGAGGCCGGTTCTTGACAGTAAGATGGCCAAGTGGGTGTCGGTGCTCGCAGCCTATGATTTAAAATTTGTACAACGGAAGGCAGTGAAAGGCGGAGCCTTGGCTAATTAATTAGCAGAATTACCGGTCAAAGACCAAATGCCGGAGGTAGAATTTCCTGATGAAGACTTGTTGAGCTTGGAAAGTGAAGTCTAGGAAATGTACTTCGATGGAGCTTCAAACTACCATGGAAATGGGGTTGGAGTCGTATTCAAAACTCCTTGTGGAGAGTACGTCCCAATCGCAGTCAAATTAGATTTCGACTGCACCAACAACGAAGCCGAGTATGAAGCTTGCATAAAGGGGTTAGAAGCGGCCCTGGAAAAGGAGATAAAAGTCCTCAAGGTTTTTGGAGAATCCAATTTAATAGTCTCCCAAGCTTTGAGAAAATGGAAAATTAAGGAAGAGCGTTTGGTTCCTTACCTACAACGCTTAGACGAATTGGCTCAGCAATTTGAGGATTTGTCCTTCCACTACTTGCCGCGAGCCAAAAATCAGTTTGCTGATGCTCTGGCTACTTTGGCCTCCATGGTTAATGTAGGAGGAGACCAAGTCATTCGATCTCTGACAGTTCAGCTATAGAAACAACCAGCACACGTCATGAATTTGGTGGATGACAAGCCCTGGTATTGGGATATACTGAATTATCTTCAGAATGAAGCCTACCCGGAGGGATCCACTAAGACTGATCAACGGACATTGAGACAGTTAGCATCCGGATATTTCCTTGCTGGGGGAGGTCTGTATAAAAGGAGTTGGAATGGCCTGCACCTAAGGTGCGTTGATGAGGGAGAAGCTCAAACCATCATGGATTTCTTACATAATGGGGAGTCTGGTCCACACATGCACGGGATAGCCTTGGCTCGAAAAATTATGAACCTGGGTTATTACTGGTCAACCATGAATGCAGATTGCGTGAGGCACACGCAAAAGTTCCATGAATGTCAAATTTTTGCTAAGCTGCAAAAGCAGCCTCCGGTCAATTTGAATCCCATTGCTTCGCCTTCGCCCTTCGCAACTTGGGGCATAGATGTGATCGGAAAGATCCACCCAAAGGCTTCCAATGGTCATCAATTCATCCTGGTCGCTGTTGATTATTTCACTAAGTGGATTGAGGGAGCCTCCTATTCGGTTTTGAATGCCAAGAAGGCGGCACAGTTCGTCCGTACTAACATCCTTTGTCGGTACGGAACGCCATTCGAAATCATCACTGATAACGGGTCCCACTTTCAGAGCGAATTTTTGCATTTGTTGAAGGAAAAGAAAATCCAGCATCATAAGTCCTCACCCTACCGTCCACAAACAAATGGGGCTGTAGAGGCTGCAAACAAGGCTATAAAAGTCATTTTGCAAAAGACAGTTCAAAAGCATAAAGCCTGGCATGAGCAGTTACCGAATGCCCTATGGGGATATAGGACTTCAATCAGAATGCCTACTGGGGCAACCCCGTATTCCCTAGTGTATGGTATGGAAGCAGTGTTGCCTATTGAGCTGGAAGTTCAGTCGGCAAGGATTATCCAGGAAAGCCAGATCAGCGAAGCAGATTGGGCTAAGAATTATCATTTGCAACTCTTGAGTATGGACGAAAAACGATTGCAAGCAATCCGCCAAACTCAAGTTTATCAAAGAAGAATGGCACGACATTTTAATAAGAAGGTCAAAGACCAAAAACTGGAAGAAGGTTGTTTGGTCCTGAAGGAAATTAGACACCCAATCATAGACCCACGTGGGAAGTTTCGTCCTCATTGGGCTAGACCATATGTGTTGAAGAAGATATTGTCCGGCGGAGCCGTCATTTTGACTGATTTGGATGGTTTGGAATTCACGAATCCATGTAATTTAGATCAGTTAAAAAGATATTTTGTATAATAAGCATTGCATAATGTAAAACGAACTACATTAGACCTGATTCTCTTCGGAAAAAAGAAATTATATATCGGAGATATGTAGTCAGCCCTCATTGGGCGCGGTCTAAACATTAATAAAAAATCATTCCATAATTCTTTCTTCTTTGCCAATAAAAAAAGAAAAGGAAAAGAAAAAGAAAAAAAAGAGAAAAACCCGCTAAGTCGAAAACCCGAAAGGGCGGCTTAAGCAAAAGTCGGGGCCCGCTAAGTCGAAAACCCGAAAAGGGCGGCTTAGGCAAAAATTAGAGCTTGAATAAATAAAGTTGGAAAATGCTCGGAAAGCTTAAAAGTCAAAAGACATTCCCAATTAAAGCAATAAAGTCAAGCAAAAGAGTCCCAGAAAATAAATAAATAATGAAATCTAAATCTAAGTCCAAAAAAAAAACATACGTCCAAAAGGAAAAAAAGTCCAAAGCCAAAAATAAAAAGTCAAACAACAGAAATCCAAAAGCCCATAAGAGTCTAGGTGTCCTGTCTCCTCCGTGGGGCAACATCCTCTGAGTCATCCCTAGCTGCTGAACTCTCTCCAACCTCGCCTGTCCGGGGAGCCAACACGATCTCCTCATCAGTCCCAACCTCATTGTCAGCATCAGCCTGAACCCAACCTTCAAGTGCACTTAGCAGTGCGTTCCTCCTTGGCCTCTCAATTGGCCAAACAACAGCAATGAACCAAGCCCGATACTCAGGAGAAGTCTGAACATCGGCAGGATTAGGTAAAGGCCTAACCATATGATGATCTCTAACCCAAGCCCTAAGGACGGCTCGGGTAATACCTGGAGTAATGGCTGAATCAGCTGAAAAGTCATCCACAATTGGAACAGTCTGGTCTATGCCCATCTGCCTCAAAACGCGCGAAGCGCAGTACCAAGTACAGTGAGTAAGGCCTAAAAGGTAAACCCGAGTATGGCGAGAGCTAACCTGGATAAAGCAGGTGATGCCATACCAGGAAATAAACCACAGCACCTCGTTTGGACCCAACTCAATTAGCCATGAGGTCCATGCATCAGTAGAAGGATGTGTGATCAAGATCCTCCGCATACGATACTGAGAGGGGTTGTAAGGAAGGGAGGTAGGAGCAGCAACCACTTGGAGGTGATCCTTTAACCAAACCTGAGTAATGGATCCTTTCTATTACAAAGGAACAAGCCAAAAGAAAGAAGAAAAAAAAGGAAGAGGAGAAATACCTGGAGAATAATCGGAGAGACCGTCCAGTCATCGAAGCCTAAAGCAGCTCTGTCAAGGCTCCTGATAGTCTTTGCCAGTACAATGCCGCCAATGCAACCCATATCTTCCATCTGCCGAATCATGGGGCAGAGGCGCAAATCCCCAAAGCCTGGGTCCTGGTTGAACAAAAAACCAGCTAATAAGCAAAAAACCAAGGCCCGCATTCTCAGCCTCATCCGGTCCGGGTCGTCTGAATGGACCTCTGAATATTCGTCGATCAGGGGCAACAGAATTGCTTTCTGGTCACCAACAATCATGGCCTTAGCTTGTGGTCGGCTGAACTGAAACAGGCTTTCAAACGACCGAACATACCCAATTTTGACCTCATGCTTGACTAAAGGGGCATTGGGGTCGCACCCTATAATAGCACAGAATTCCTCAAAAAGAGGGCACATTTCCTCCATCATGGCCCCGAACCGAAAAACGTGGGCCTCTGGGTCCCAAAGTCTGATGCAGGCCCGTAGAAAATCCCAGTCAATTACCACTCCCCTAAGGGTAATGATGGGAGAAAGACCGTACCTCCTTAAGTTGATCTTTTCGACTTTGGAGAGACTCTTAGTCCAGTTGTGCATGCTGTGGTAAAAACAAAAAAGTTCACACTTTGGCCCCTAAGGCCCAAAAATTCACGTTTCGGCCCCAGAGGCCCAAAAACTCCCGATTTGGCCACAAAGGCCCAAAAGTTCACATTTTGGCCCCTAAGGCCCAAAAGTTCACATCTTGGCCCTTAAGGCCCAAAAATTCCCAATTTGGCCCCAAAGGCCCAAAAATGCCCAATTTGGCCATAAAGGCCCAAAAGTTCACCTGAACAATTTCTAAAAAGAAAAGGAAAATTTTCTACAATATTCCTACAATATTCCATCGATTCTTTAGTTCTTTACTGTGTTACAATTTTTGTATTGAGATTTATGAGCCATATAGATTAATATTTAAGGATAGATATTACCTCTCTTTTTCCCTCCGAAGCTTGGTCTAAAATTCCCGAAAAATTAGCCTTTTATGATTACATCGGCAATAATCCGGCATTTTGGTCCCTAAAGGCCCAAAAATTTCCAATTTGGCCCCAAAGGCCCAAAAGTTTACATTTTGGCCCCTAAGGCCCAAAAATTCCCAATTTGGCCCCAAAGGCCCAAAAATGCCCAATTCGGCCACAAAGGCCCAAAAGTTCACATTTTGGCCCCTAAGGCCCAAAAATTCACATTTTGGCCCCTAAGGCCCAATAAATCGAAAAAAAAAATGAAAAAGAAATTAAGGAAAAGGTTAAAAGGCGGGTCTTCTGGACGCGTTTGATTTTCGCCCTCAAAATTTGTGTTTCAGACAACCACCGACTCCCATAAATCATTTTTATGGTTGCCGGTGGGGGGCAACTGTGAATACCCAAATTTTGAGGCTCAAAGAGCCAGTTTTCCTGGACTGCAAACAGTCCGGCCGGCCAGAGGCCACTCGAAAAGTTCACCGAAAGTATGCCAATATGGTACTTGAAACGTCCGGAAAATTACGAGGATCACAGAACTGGTTCCAGAATATTTTTTAGAGGTCCGGAACTCCCGAAAAAGCCTCCGGAACAAAAGACTCGCGCGCCCATAGCCACGGCGGCGGCGGCCGCCGGTCTCCAGCGGCAGCGGCCGTCTCCTGCCCGGGTTTTGCCTATAAAAACGGCCCCGGGTCTTCATTTCAACTCACTCAGTCTGTGTTGACGGACGCTCCTTCTCCCCTACGCTCCTTGCGATTCTTTTACTGCTTTTCTGCATTTTTTATTTAGCTTTATTGCTTTCTTGCTTTGTTAATTGGTCACTAAAATTGAATTAATTAATATTCCCCTAACGAGGAGCTTAACCTGGAGCTAAGAAGTGGCCGACGACTGACTCAGGTAATAATGAAACCCTGTCTATTTAATTTCAGCATAATCTGCATAATTTCTCTTCTACTCTAATTCTGAATTCTGGCATAAATGCATTTCACGTCATCAAATTAGGCAAATAAATTGCCTCAATTAAATATGATTAAGCTTAAATGCCCAGTTAATCAATAATCGTGGTGTTAAGCTTATATCCGACAATATTGGCTAAAGAACCTAGTTAATTAATAACTACGGTTTAATCGCCTTTACTTCGAACAATCCGGCTTAAGTCCAATTAATCAATAATTGTGGCTAAAAGCCTTAATCAATCACGTTTTTTGCAACAAATTGCCTACAGTTTAATCAGTCATTTTGGCAACGAAATTGCCTACGGTTTAACCAATTTTTGGCAAACAAATTGCCTATAAGTAAGATCAACCATTTTTAGCGACAAATCGCTTAAATCAAAGTTTTGGCAAAATGCCTTAAAATTAATCAATCTTTTGGCTAAAAGCCTTAAATCAATCAATTTTGGCGACAATCGCCCAATCAATGGCAAACAAATTGCCTAAATCAATCTTTTGGCTTAAAGCCTTAAATCAACACTTTTGGCAACAAGCGCCTAATCAAATCAATCAATTCTTTGGCAAAATGCCTAAACAAAATGCACGAAGCATACACACACTCATGCATTAAGCATACCCATTCAAAGCCCTTTTAAAAAGGCCTATCAAACTACGTTGACTTTGATCTTCCATTCAAACGAAAGTACGTAGGCACGTTTGGGATTTAACCCCGAGCGGCAAGTCAAAATCACTTAAATATTTCAATTGGTCCAATTACATCATTCACCTTGCAAAGCATGCATTTTTTTTTGGTTAGTTCACCAACATGACATGGTCTCGGGATCCACCTCGGGTTCGCAAACCATGCCTTAAACATTGGGATAATTAATCTAGTAATTAGGTTAATTAAAATTTGGAGTCAACTTAGGGTTTTTTCCTAGTTTACCCTAAAATAATTAAACAAGGTGGCGACTCTCACACATTCACGTGCATTTCTGCCCTTAGTCATACGCATCATATGCGCATATTCCGGGGTAGGGGTTCACACCTATCGAACTACGTCGACTTTGATCTTCCATTCAAACGGAAGTACGTAGGCACGTTTGGGATTTAACCCTGAGCGGCAAGTCGAAATCACTTAAACATTTCATTGGTCCAATTACATCAATCGCCTTGCAAAGCATTCATTCTTTGGTTAGTTCATCAACATGACATGGTCTCGGGATCCACCTCGGGTTCGCAAACTATGCCTTAGACATTGGGATAATTAATCTAGTAATTAGGTTAATTAAAATTGGAGTCAACTTAGGGTTTTTTCCTAGTTTACCCTAAAATAATTAAACAAGGTGGCGACTCACACATTCACGTGCATTTCTGCCCTTAGTCATATTCATTATATGCCAATATTTAGGGTAGGGGTTCACAGTTTGGCGGCTCTGCTGGGGAATCATGTAATCATTTTGCATAAAGTGGACTACGATTGTTGTGTAAACTAACATGCCCTTCTTTAGGGTATTATTTTACTATGCTTTGTTTTGCAGGGCACCCCAACAAAGATTAAGTATTCTTTCTTTAAGAATGCTTAATAAGGAGAATTTGGACCTAATTGAAATTTACTTTAAATCATTTAAATTTGTTTATTTATTTGCACGAATTGAGAATCCTTTTCTCCATTGCATAAAAAAGGAATTTCAAATGAATTTCTTCTTTTTCTGTTCAAACTTCTGAGTCTGGATAGCAAGTAGCGCTGATCGGCAGGTCTCCTTGATTATGTCGACGGACAGCCAAAGCGTCCTCCCTGTTACCGCAAACCATCCCTAATCCTTTTGGGGGTGGCCCATGAGTATGCGTACTGTCGGACCCACGCGAAACTCCTCGTTTCACATGTGGTTAGGTATATCCATGCTCAAGGTTCAAGGGTCCCTTAATAAGCCAATTCTCTATTTGTGTCATAGCCTATAGAACCTATCCTTTAGGGCTGTATGTACCCAATGCTTGAAGCATCTCATTAAAACGGATTATGATGTGTTGTTGTGCGCATTCACGACATATCATAAACATTGAATAAACACAAAAAGAACACAAAACATTCTGTTGTTTTTTTAGTCATGCATAGTTGGATAAAGAGTTGATCTACCTCACATCAGCTACCCTGATACACGGACCACTATACCCTAATCCAATTACCCTTATACTTACAGGTACCCGTTGTTCGAGTGCCTATCCAAGTTCCAGTCACACCTACAGTGCTATCACCAACCTCACCAGCTTCACCAACCTCACCAACTTCAACTGCACCAATGGCATCACTTGCTGACATCCAAAACCTCATGGAACAACTCGAAGCCAGAATGGAGGCTAGAATGAATGAGGCATTAGCTGCCCAGAGAACTGCCCTAATAGCTGAACTAGGTAGTGGTAATGGAAATGGGGCTTCAGCTGGGGGAAGTGATCCTGCTGCCTCCAATCAGGGACCTAGTGCTGCATCGACGTCCTCAAATCCTGCCCTGGATGACATGCCCTCAAGAACTGCTTCTGAGCTGGAAGCTCAAAAAATGAGAGAAAAACTGGAATTGTTGGAAAGGTCTATTACTGCCCTTAAGACACACAAGGAAGTGGTGGACATGGACTCCTTGTCCTTATTTCCCAAAGCAAGACTGCCAACAAAGTTCAAAATGCCCAACATGGACAAGTTTGATGGAACCACTTGTCCCAAAACGCACCTGAAAATGTATGTGGGTGCCCTCAACCCGTTTGGATTGAGCAGCGAGCTCCTTGCTCAGTTGTTTGAACAATCACTCACCGGCGCTGCTTTGAGGTGGTTTGTCAGCCTGCATCTGTCTAAAATGAAGACCTGGGAAGACATCTGCAATGCGTTTAATACGCAATATCATTATAACATAGAGGTGGACGTTACTCGGAGGGAGCTGGAGACCACCAAATAGAAAAGCAATGAACCCTTTTCCTCGTTCCTTACGAGGTGGAGGGCCAAGGCTGCCCAAATGATCAACCGGCCTTCTGAGCAAGAACAGGTGGACATAATTATAAAGAACCTGATGCCTGTCTACCAGCAATAATTGCAAACTCAGTACCTACCGACGTTCCAGTCGCTCATTGCCACTGCTACGAAGGTAGAGGATTTAATTCAAATGGGGCAACTGAAAGAAGACTCGGGAACCTCAAAATACAAAAAGACTAGCCAAGCTAGCAAAGTCCACGAAGTGGCAAGCATCACCCCCCACGAATCCTTTACGTGTGGGAAATATGAGAAATGGCAATCAGTCAAGAAGGACATATACTGATCTCGGGATGCCAATCCTTTTGGTATTCCGAGAGGCCGTCAAGGCAAACTACATGAAGCCTTTGGAAGCAAGGCCCCCACCCAACCCATTACCAAGGAACTACAGAGCTGACGAATACTGTGAGTACCATCAGGGTAACGGGCATAAGACTGAAGCGTGCTGGATGCTTAAGAACCGCATCCAAGACCTGGTGGACAACGGTTCAATTATTCCAAGGAGTAAGCCAAACATTAGCACTAATCCCTTACCAAATCACGGGGTAAATGCTATTATTTCTGACCAGGAATTGATCGATCCTTTCGAGCTATTCCTAGAAATGAATGACATCTGTGTCCTGGATCTGAATGACCTAACCGAAGAGGTCGATGCTATAACCAGGAGCGGGAGACAGTATGAACCATTGGTCCTGGACAAAGTCCAAAATAAGCCCTACCAGAGGGCAGATGAGCCAAAGGAAGACCCGGTACTCTCGCAGTTAAAGAAGACCCAGGCTAGGGTGTCAATCTGGGAACTTCTGGCATCATCCTTTCCTCATCGCCAAGCTCTTTGCAAGGCTTTGAGTCAACTTCAAACATCGGTGGAGGTTAGCCCTGAAGTGCTGGTGTCCACCCTCACCCAATCATCAAAGATGCAAAGCATCGGGTTTTCCGACGATGACTTGCCCAAGCAAGGAAGCAGTCACAATGATGCACTCTATGTTACTGTTCAGACCAGAGAAAAGACTGTGCCCATGGTTCTCATTGACAATGGGTCAGCATTGAATGTCTGCCCACTAAGGGTAGCTAGCTGTCTGGGGTTGGAGGAAGCAGATTTCAGTCCATCAGACCAAATAGTCAAAGCCTATGACAGTACCCGGAGGGAAGTGTTGGGGGTTACTACGTTGAAGTTAGCAATTGGGCCAGCTGTGATGGAGGTCCCGTTCTAAGTAATTGATGTGCCTACCAGTTTCAACCTACTTCTGGGTCGACCATGGATACATCATACTAAGGCAGTGCCCTCTTCCCTGCACCAAAAGGTCAAGTTTCCTTACGAGGGCAAAATTATCATTATTCAGGGGGATGACAATAGCCAACTGAAGAAGACTAAGGGTCAGCCTCTCTTTGAGGTCAACCCTGAGAATGCCAACCTGCCCCTCTCGGGATTTCAATATGACACTGTGCAGTTCATAGAAGGAAAGACTGCAAACTCTTGAATTCTCTTTGATTTCGGGACGGTGCAAATAAACTGCATGGTTCCTTTAATGCTGAAGATGTCCTATCTGTCGGGAATGATTATGGCAAGGTCCGGAAAGACATACCCCACACTGCAAGCTTGGGAGTGTCCGGTGAATGAAGGGACCTTTGGACTAGGTTATGAGCCCACTAATGAAGACCGTGCTGAAAGGACCAGGAGAAGAAATGTAATATCCTCAACTTTGTAGTTCCTGCTATTCTAGCTTTTTCGATGAATTCGGTTATCCGAATGAAAGGAAAACTTAGAATAATGGGAAACACTATATATTGAGGATGTGAATATTAATTAAATAGTAATTAATGTGAGTACAAATCAATTTGAAAGATTAAAGGACATCAAAAATGAGTTAAAAAGGAATGACTTCTTGGTAAAGCACGATTTTACCCGAAAAACGGTAAGTTCAGTATGACCTTTCTTAAGTGGGGTTTAGAATATTAAATACACTTGGTTGATACTTACTAAGACTAAAGTGAAGTGATTAAAAAGATTAGAGTGCCAAAGGATGAAGGGAAAACAAAAGGGAGGATTATAGTGCAATTTTAATTTAAAGGATATGGAAGGAATTTTTAATAATGTTTAGTATATATTATTATGAAGAGGTGGAGATAACCATGCCATTTTCCACCCATTTTTACAGCCCACGTTGGTCAAGAAGAGAGGAGGAGAGTTTTGATTACAAATCAAGCAAAAAGGAGGTGAAAATCAAGGAATTTTCAAGTAATTCTTAAGAAAAGGTTAGTTATCTTCACTTCCTCCTTCTTTTCTATGGATTAATTTTTGAATTCCATGAACTTTGAAGTGAGGTGCTTGCTTGTTCATTCTGATTTGGTGAAGATGAAGTGATTAGACTTGAGTTTAAGGTGATTTAAGATGAGTGAAACTAGTTATGCATGAATTCAAAGTCTAACTTGCATAATTCACCAAGATGGATGATTTTGAGGTTGTATTTGATATGCCATGACCTAGGGATTCTGATATATCTTATATTATGATGTTATGTAAGTAATAGACTGTGAACCCCTCCCCAAGTATCAAAATGCATATGAATGCATGTGACTAAGGAAGAAATGCACGTGATGTGTGTGAGTCGCCACCTAGTTTAATTATTTTAGGGAAAACTAGGAAAAACCCTAAGTGACTCCAATTTTTAATTAACCTAAATACTAGATTAATTAACCCAAAGTTTAAGGCATGGTGTGCAAACCCGAGATGGATCCCGAGACTATGTCATGCTGATAAACTAACCGTGAATGAATGCTTGAATGCTTTGCAGGGTGAATGACATGTTTAAAGTGATTTCGACTTGCCGCTCGGGGTGAAATCCCGAACGTGCCTACGTACTTCCGTTTGAATGGAAGATCAAAGTCCACGTAGTTCGATAGGCCTTCTTTGAAGGGCTTTGAAGGGGATGCTTTATGCATGGGTGTGTGTATGCTTTGTGCATTTTGTTTAGGCATTGTGCCAAAGATTGATTGATTTTTAGGCATTTGATGCCAAAAATGTTGATTTTAATGGCTTTTAGCCAAAAAGATTGATTTAGGCAATTGTTGCCAAAAATTGATGTGATTTAGGCGATTGTCGCCAAAATTGATTATTTTGAGGCTTTTAGCCAAAAAGAGTGATTTAGGCAATTTGATTGCCAAAATGATTGATTTTAGGCGATTGTCGCCAAAATGATTGATTTTAAGGCTTTTAGCCAAGAAGAGTGATTTAGGCAATTTGATTGCCAAAAGTTGATGATTGGGCGATTGTCGCCAAAATTGATTGCTTTAAGGCAATTTATTTGCCAAAAGCAATTGTTTGAAGGCTTTTAGCCAAAAATTGTGATTTAAGCGATTTGTCGCTAAAAAGTGGTTAATCTAATTTATAGGCAATTTGTTTGCCAAAAATTGATTGAACCGTGGGCAATTTATTGCCAAAATGTGGTTGATTTAATTGTAGGCAATTTGTTGCCAAAACGTGATTGATTAAGGCTTTTTAGCCACAATTATTGATTAATTGGACTTAAGCCAGGCTGTTCGAAATAAAGGCAATTAACCGTAGTTATTGATTAACTAGGTCCTTTTAGCCGATATTGTCGGATTTAAGCTTAATACCACGATTATTGATTAACCGGGCATTAAAGCTTAATCATATTTAATTGAGGCAGTTTATTTGTCTAATTGTGATGTGAATGCATTTATGCAGTTGTAGAATTAGGAGGAGTAGAAGAGAAACATGCATGAAGTGCTATAATTAAATAGGCGGAGTTTAGTTTATGTACCTGATTTAATCGACGGCCACTTCTTAACTCCAGGTTATGCTCCTCGTTAAGGGAATATTAATTAAATTTAATTTTAGTGACCACTTAACAAGACAAGAAAGCAATAAAACTAAAATTAAAATGCAAGAAAGCAGTAAAGAATCGCAAGGAGCGTGGGGGAGAAGGAGCGTCCGTCAACACAGACTGAGTCAGTAAAAACGGAGGCCCCGAGGCCAATTTTATAGGGAAAAGAAGCTCCGAGGGCGGTCTTGCCCGCCCTGGAAGGCGGGCGTGCCAGCCCTCGAGGGCGGGCGTGCCCGCCTCAGGGGGGCGGGTGTGCCCGCCCCTTGGGGGCGGGCATGCCTGCCCTTTTGAGCGGGAGTGCCCGCCTTAGCTGGGCGGGCGGGCCCGCCTCATCTGGGCTGGCGTGCCTGCCTTGGCTAGGCGGGCGTGCCCGCCCCATCCAGGCGGGCATGCCCGCCTGGCTGGGCGAGCGTGCCCGCCCTGGTTGGGCGGGTGTGCCCGTGTGCTCTTTTTTTCTTTTTGGAGGCTTTTTCGGGAGTTCCGGACCTCCAAAAAATATTCCGGGACCAGTTCCGCGATCCTCCTAATTTTCCGGACATTTCAAGTACCATATTGGCATAGTTCTGGTGAACTTCCAAAATGGCATTTGGTCCGGCCGGACTGTTTGCAGTCCGGGAAAACTGGCTCTTTGAGCCTCAAAATTTGAGTATTCACAGTCGACCGCAGCCGCTGCCGCCGCCGTTAAGGGCGGCTGCCACTGTCGCGGCCGACAAACTTTCTAGTTTTTTTGTTCCGGAGGCTTCTCCGGCCGGACTGTTTGCAGTCCGGGAAAACTGGCCTTTTGAGCCTCAAAATTTGAGTATTCACATAGACGAGTTGAATTGCATGAATTTGTGCTGGAATTGAGTTGAGAATGCTTAAGCAAACATATCATTGCTGGACCTGTTACAGTTGGGCTGTCTGAACTTCAGCTTCTGTAATTGACCTGTTTGACTAAGCAAATGAACTTCAAAATTCATGAAATTTTATATGGAGATAGGCTGAGATGTTGGGTAGGTCGTGTTAAAAGGGAAAGTCCATTGGATAAAAGGAAACGGAGTTATAATTAAATCAATGCAGGCTGCTCAGCATGAGAAAAACTGAAATTCAGATTCTATAATTATGTCATTTGAAAATGCAAATGAGCTTTAAAAATTATGAAATTTTACAGGGAAGTACTCTAAGATGTTGGGAACATGCTATAAAAATTTCAGGGCAAATGAATATGAGGAAATTGAGATATAGCCAACGGAATGCAAGCTGCTCATATGCTGAAATTCTGCATTTCATAAACATTGAATGAATTTAGCATGCCATTGACTTCTATTGTTTTAATTGTTAGTAGTATGTTTCTAGGATGTGGTTAAGTGTTGGATATGAAGTGTTTCATGCTTAAACTAAGGACATATGACACTTGGACAAGCATAGTAAAAAGGAAAGAAAAAGCATGATCCTACATTCTAATGCTTAAGTTGCATTCCTATAGAAGTGCATGTGTGTATATTGTGTAGTATGAAGTTAATATGAGTATTAATCTCATGCTACAGCTTCTGAGAGAAAGGGAGTTGAGGAGAGGGTGGTTGCTAGAGGAAAAAGGCTAGGGGAGCCTTCTAGCTCAGGTTAGTGTACTATGCCTTTCCTACTTTTATTTAAACAAAATGATATTGATTTTGCAAAATATTTTCAATGGATTTACTTTATGAATCATAATTATAAAAAGTATTAATGATTTCACATGTTTTTAAAGAACAAAGCTTATTTTGAAAGCGTACGACCTAATGACATATGTAAATGAATTTTATGATTCTTATACCTTGAAAGAGGAGGATGTTGGCCAATTGATTTTTGTAGTATGAGGAGTGGCCGTGACTGAATGATTTTAGTAGTGTTTGCGAAATGAAATGTTGCCTACAGTGATTTTAATATTATTACATGAATGAAATGGTTTGAAAGTCTTACAGCTGATATAGACATGGTTATTGCCCTGAATATCACTTCATTTGTTGAAGTTGATATTACGATCGATTGAACATGGATATCATCACTAGATGATATATGATTGATATGAAATTCTCCCTCCATGTTGAGGTTGTAGATTGCTCCCTCTTCTGTTGAAATCATATCACAGATTGAGGTTGTAGATAGCAGGTCTCGATGTGCACATTAGACACTGATGGCCCTCGGAATTGATTCTATAAAAGCTGTAAAGACTACATTATGAATTTATGATTTAAATGGTATTGTTTTGTTTTCTTATTTCCTTTAACATGGTGGGTTTATGACTTATGATTCATTATTTCATATAAAGAATTTGATTTCATAAATTTATGTTTATTTTATTATAGTACACCACTAAGCAAAATGCTTAGCGATAGTTGCTTTTGTGCTATCGCAGGAAAAGGCAAGGAAAAAGAACTAGGAGAAGATCGTTTTTGTTTGATGTAGATAGTATGCTACTGATGTAGCTATTGTATATTTGACTTCTTTTGGAATATGTATGATGTATTAAATATTAACAGAACATCTATGTATATTTGAGCAGATACATGTAAATTATGATTGTATGAATTTCTATTATGTATCTAAGGTGTGAAAAGGATTTCAGTATGTAATTAAACCATCCATGGGCTTATGGGTTATGGAACCATTTTATGTTTTTGCTAATATAATTGATGTTTAAGAAATCATATTGAGCTTAATGGAAGTTATGTTTCATATGTTTAGTAAATTACGGAAAAAAAAAAAAAAAAAACACATTTCTTGATAACAGATGAAAGAACCAAAAGGAGTTTTACTTTTAATAATTAAATCTACTTTTCTATAAGATATAAATGAATGAATCAACAGTATTAAGTCCCTTGTAGTATACTTAGTAAGCATTTATAAGGCTTAAGTGCTTATTAAGTATATTACGGGCGACATGCCATATCTTACAGTAAGGTAAGGTGTGACAAGAAAGAAGGAGAGTATACAGATGCGGCCTTACCTTTTGACTTTGAATGGTCATTTCTGCAAACCAGGAGAAACAATTCCTTATTGTGGCTTCCAGGAACCATTCTACTTCCCGACAGCTAAGAAAATGCCGCACAGGCTGGAAATATTTGCTGATACCCGGGACAACAAGCCAGAAGCAATAACTGAACTAGAAGTGGAAGACTTCATGTAGCCCAGTCTCTTTGATGAGGTTACGGTCATTAAGGGAAATGATGGAAACCAAGACCTGCTGAGCCTGATCAAGCCGTACAAAGGGCCTCTCACCAACTGGTACGCCGAGGAGGAGCGCGCTGCTGATAAAACCCCTCCCGAGTCAAACCTAGAGTCAAAGTCTGTAATCAAGTCCTGTACTGAGTCTGATTCTGACCCCGAGTCTGAAACCAAGTCAGAGTCCAGTTCCAGTTCTGAGTCGTCTGTGTTGGATTTAGAAAATCCAGACTTCAAATTTGATGTAATTTTTGAGGACGATTCCATCCTAATCAATAAGAGCTTGCAAATTATTGGCTACCCCGCGTGTCTATCTTTCCAAGCATTTCCAAGCAAAAATAATGAAAATCAAATAAACGAAATAAAAAATGAAAAAGAAAAAATAATAATTGGCAAAGAAGAAAATGAACATACATACATTGCATCTGACTGTGTGAACAGGGAACAGGTGATTGAATGCTTGAAGAAGTTTGCCGATTGCTTCATATGGAGGGCAAGTGACATCACGGGAATTTACCCGGCAATAGCGGTGCATAAGATTCCAGTATACCCTGAGGCTAAGCCGGTAAAACAAAAGCTAAGAAGGCTAAAAACAGAATGGTCCTTGAAAATCAAGGAGGAAGTAGCCAAGCAACTGGAGAATAAGTTCATAGAACCCATTGCCTACCCGACGTGGTTAGCAAATATTGTGCCGGTGCCAAAGAAAGATGGCAAAGTCAGAATGTGTGTGGATTACCGAGATTTGAATAAAGCATGTTCGAAGGACGACTTCCCCCTACCGCATATTGACTTGTTGGTGGACCGAATGGCTGGTCACAAGATGGTCTCCTTGACCGATCTCGCTGTCGGGTACAATCAGATAATGATGCATTTGCCAGACAAAGAGAAGACGGCATTCATCACGGAGTGGGGAACCTACTGCTACAGGGTTATGCCTTTTGGCCTCAAAAATGCCGGGGCAACCTATCAAAGAATGGCAACGACCATCTTCCACGACATGATTCACAAAGAAGTAGAAGTGTATGTGGACGATATGGTTGTTAAATCAAAAACAGCTAAAGAACATACAACAGCACTTGAGAAGTTCTTCCTTAGACTTCGAAAGTACAATTTAAAGCTCAACCCGGCGAAATGTCTGTTTGGAGCTACATCCGGAGTATTTCTGGGGCATATGGTCAGTCGGAAGGGCATAAAGATTGACCCTTCAAAAGCCAAAGCCATTTTGGAAATGCCAGTACCTAAGACGGAAAAGGAAGTTCGGGGTTTCCTGGGAAGGCTATAGTACATCAGCCGGTTCATTAATCAATTGGCTGATACTTGTGGTCCGATCTTCAAATTACTCAGGAAAGGAGTAGCCATCAAATGGAATGAGAATTGTTAGAAAGCTTTCGATCAAGTCAAGCAATATCTGTTATCCTCGCCAGTTTTACAGCCACCAAGGCTAGGAAAGCCTTTGCTATTGTACCTATCAGTGACAGAAGAAGCAATGGGTGCAATGCTAGCTCAACAAGCAGAAGATACAAGGGTAGAAAATGCCGTGTATTACCTCAGCAAAAGGATGCTAGACTACGAGCTAAAATACAATAAGATAGAGAAGTTGTGTCTGGCTCTAGTTTGGGCTTGTACAAAGCTGCAGCACTACCTCTCGTCCTACACCACATACGTTATTTCTGAATCGAACCCCTTGAAATTCCTTATGGAGAGGCCGGTTCTTGACAGTAAGATGGCTAAGTGGGTGTTGGTGCTCGCAGCCTATGATTTAAAATTTGTACAACGGAAGGCAGTAAAAGGCGGAGCCTTGGCTGATCAATTAGCAAAATTACCGGTCGAAGACCAAATGCCGGAGGTAGAATTTCCCGATGAAGACTTGTTGCGCTTGGAAAGTGAAGTCTCGAAAATGTACTTCGATGGAGCTTCAAACTACCATGGAAATGGGGTTGGAGTCGTATCCAAAACTCCTTGTCGAGAATACGTCCCAATCGTAGTCAAATTAGATTTCGACTGCACCAACAATGAAGCCGAGTATGAAGCTTGCATAAAGGGGTTAGAAGCAGCCCTAGAAAAAGAGATAAAGGTCCTTAAGGTTTTCGGGGATTCCAATTTAATAGTCTCCCAAGCTTTGAGAAAATGGAAAATTAAGGAAGAGCGTTTGGTTCCTTACCTACAACGCTTGGACGAATTGGCTCAGCAATTTGAGGATTTATCCTTCCACTACTTGCCGCGAGCCAAAAATCAGTTTGTTGATGCTCTGGCTACTTTGGCCTCCATGGTTAATGTAGGAGGAGACCAAGTCATTCGACCTTTGACAGTTTGGCTATAGAAATAGCCAGCACATATCATGAATTTGGTGGATGACAAGCCCTGGTATTGGGATATACAGAAGTATCTTCAGAATGAGGCCTACCCGGAGAGATCCACCAAGACTGATCAACGGATATTGAGACAATTAGCATCCGGATATTTCCTTACAGGGGGAGTTCTATACAAAGGAAGTTGGAACGGTTTACATCTAAGATGCGTAGATGAAGGGGAAGCTCAAACCATTATGGATTCCTTACACAACGGGGAGTCC
The DNA here is from genome assembly GCF_041381405.1 of Jatropha curcas. Lineage (NCBI taxonomy): Eukaryota > Viridiplantae > Streptophyta > Magnoliopsida > Malpighiales > Euphorbiaceae > Jatropha > Jatropha curcas. The sequence goes on from NC_143154.1 coordinate 20,351,028, forward strand.
GGTCCACACATGCACGGGATAGCTCTGGCGCGAAAAATTATGAACCTGGGTTATTACTGGTCAACTATGAATGCAGATTGCGTGAGGCACGCGCAGAAGTGCCATGAGTGTCAAATTTTTGCTAAGCTACAAAAACAGCCTCCGGTCAATTTGAATCCCATTGCTTCACCTTGGCCCTTCGCAACTTGGGGCATAGATGTGATCGGAAAGATCCACCGAAAGGCTTCCAGTGGTCATCAATTCATCCTGGTTGCTGTGGATTACTTCACTAAGTGGATTGAGGCAGCCTCTTATTCGGTTTTGAATGCCAAGAAGGCAGCACAGTTCGTTCGTACTAATATCCTTTGTCGGTACGGAACGCCATTTGAAATCATCACTGATAATGGGTCCCACTTTCAGAGTCAATTTTTTGATTTGTTGAAAGAAAAGAGAATCCAACATCATAAGTCCTCACCCTATCGTCCACAAACAAATGGGGCTATAAAGGTTGCAAATAAGGCTATAAAAGTCATTTTGCAGAAGACAGTTAAAAAGCGCAAAGCTTGGCATGAACAGTTACCGAATGCCCTATGGGGATATAGGACTTCAATCAGAACGCCCACCGGAGCAACTCCGTATTCCTTAGTGTATGGTATGGAAGCAGTGTTGCCTATTGAGCTGGAAGTTCAGTCGGCGAGGATTATCCGGGAAAGCCAGATCAGCGAAGCAGATTGGGCTAAGAATTATCATTTGCAACTCTTGGGTATGGACGAAAAACGATTGCAAGCGATCCACCAAACTCAAGTTTACCAGAGAAGAATGGCACAGCATTTTAATAAGAAGGTCAAAGACCGAAAACTGGAAGAAGGTTGTTTGGTCCTGAAGGAAGTTAGACAGCCAATCATAGACACACGTGGGAAGTTTCGTCCTCATTGGGCTGGAGCCTATGTGTTGAAGAGGATACTGTCCGGCGGAGCCGTCATTTTGACTGATTTAGATGGTTTGGAGTTCACAAATCCATGTAATTTAGATCAGTTAAAAAGATATTTTGTATAATAAGCATTGCATAATGTAAAACGAACTACATTAGACCTGATTCTCTTCGGAAAAAAGAAATTATGTATCGGAGATATGTAGGTAGCCCTCATTGGGTACGGTCTAAACATTAATGAAAAAATCATTTCATAATTCATTCTTCTTTGCCAACAATAATAAAAAAAAAAAGAAAAAGAAAAGAAAAAAAGGGAAAAACCGCTAAGTCGAAAACCCGAAAGGGCGGCTTAGGCAAAAGTCGGGGCCTATGAATACTCAAATTTTCAGGCTCAAAAAGCCAGTTTTCCCGAACTGCAAATAGTCCGACCGGACCAGAGGCCATTTTGGAAATTTATCGAAAGTATGCCAATACGGTACTTAAAACGTCCGGGACATCGCAAGGATCGCGGAACTGGTCCCGGAATATTTTTTGGAGGTTTGGAACTCCCGAAAAAGCCTCCGGAACGAAAAATTAGCAAACCTGCCGGCTTTCTGGCTGCCCCGGCCGCCGGACCCGGCGGCCCAGGTTGCCAGCTCCAGCCACCGGCCTCAGCGGCCCCAGCCGCCGGACACGGCGGACCAGGCCGCCGGACCCGATGGCTCCAGCCGCTGTGAACCCTTCCCCAAATATCAAGAGCATACAAATGCATGCGATGCAGGAAGAAATGCTCGTGAGTGTGTGAGTCGCCACCTTCTTTAATTATTTTAGGGTAAACTAGGAAAAAACCCTAAGTGACTCCGATTTTAATTAACCTAGTTACTAGATTAATTATCCCAATGTTTATGGCATGGTCTTCGAACCCGAGGTGGGTCCCGAGACTATGTCATGCTGATGAACTAACCAAAAATGCATGCTTTGCAAGGTAATTGGACCAATGGAATGTTTTGATGATTTCAACTTGCCACCCGGGGTTAAATCCCGAACGTGCCTACGTACTTCCGTTTGAATGGAAGATCAAAGTCAACGTAGTTCGATAGGCCTTCTTTGAAGGGCTTTGAATGGGTATGCTTTATGCATGAGTGTGTGTATTGCTTCGTGCATTTTGTTTAGGCATTTTGCCAAAAAGGTTGATTGATTTGTTGAGGCGTTTGTTGCCAAAAATGTTGATTTAAGGCTTTTAGCCAAAAAGACTTATTTAGGCAATTAGTTTGCCAAAATTGATGTTTGGGCTTATTATTGCCAAAAGATGTTTGATTGGGCAATTTTATTGCCAAAAAATGATGTTTGGGCTTATTGTTGCCAAAAAGTGTTTGATTGGGCAATTTATTGCCGAAGATTGATGTTTGGGCTTATTCTTGCCAAAAGTGCTTATTTGAAGGCTTTTAGCCAAAAGATTGATTTAGGAAATTTATTGCCAAAAGTTGATGATTGGGCGATTGTCGCCAAAATTGATTGATTTAAGGCAATTTATTTGCCAAAAGCAATTGTTTGAAGGCTTTTAGCCAAATAATTGTGATTTAAGCGATTTGTCGCTAAAAAAGATTAATCTCACTTATAGGCAATTTGTTTGCCAAAAGAGATCAATTGAATTGCAATATAGGCAATTTATTGCCAAGAAAACGTGTTTAATTACGGATTTCTAGCCACAATTATTGATTAATTGGACTTAAGCCGGATTTGTTCGAAATAAAGGCAATTAACCATAGTTATTGACTAACTAGGCTTTTTAGCCAATATTGTCGGATTTAGCATTAATACCACGATTATTAATTAACCGGGTATTTAAGCTTAATCATATTTGATTGAGGCAGTTTATTTGCCTAATTGATGATATGAATGCGTTTATGCAGTTGTAGAGTTATTAGGAGTAGAAGAGAGGCATGCATGAACTGCTAAAATTAAAATAGGCAGAGTTTAGTTTATGTACCTGATTTAATCGATGGCCACTTCTTAACTCCAGGTTAAGCTCCTCGTTAAGGGAATATTAATTAATTCAATTTGCTTAAGTGACCAATTAACAAGGCAAGAAAGCGATAAAATCTAAACTAAAAATGCAGAAAAGCAGTAAAGAATCGCAAGGAGCGTAAGGGAGAAGGAGAGTCCGTCAACACAAACTGAGTGAGTAAAACGGAGGGCCTCGGGGCCAATTTATAGGCAAAAACGGACTGTTTCGACGGCCTGGGCTGCTGGGTTCGGCGGCTCGAGCCGCCAGGGCCTCGGCGGCCGGGGCTCGGCGCCAAGGCTGCCGAAGGCCGGCTGCCGAGCCGCCGAATCTACGGCGGGCGGGGCCGCCGGGGTCGGTGGCCGGGGCCGGCGGTCGGAGTCGCCTTGCCCGGTGGTTTTGCTAATTTAACGCTCTGGGGGCTTTTCCGGGAGCTCCGGACCTCCAAAAAATATTCCGGGACCAGTTCTGTGATCCTCGTGATTTTTCGGACGTTTCAAGTACCATATTGGCATACTTTCGGTGAACTTCCAAAATGGCCTTTGGTCCGGCCATACTGTTTGCAGTCTGAAAAAATTGGCTCTTTGAGCCTCAAAATTTGAGTATTCACAGTTGCCGCCCACCGGCTATCATAAAAATGATTTATAAGAGCCAGTGGTTGTCTGAAGGAGCAAATTTTAAGGGTGGGTAGAGGAGGAAACCCCTGCCGTTGGTTTTTTCCTTTGAAATGAAATGATCAAATGCATGGATCTATGTTTGCAACTTAAAGATGTTTTTACCTCTTAGTGAGGGTTTGAAAAGAGATTTTGCCTCTTAGAGGACTTGGAATGATGTTTTGCCTCTTAGTGAGGGTTTGAAAAGAGATTTTGCCTCTTAGAGGACTTGAAAAGATGTTTTGCCTCTTAATGAGGGCTTGAAAAGAGATTTTGCCTCTTAGAGGACTTGAAAAGATGTTTTGCCTCTTGGAGGACTTGAAAAGATGTTTTGCCTCTTAATGAGGGCTTGAAAAGAGATTTTGCCTCTTAATGAGGGCGTGAAAAGAGATTTTGCCTCTTAGAGGACTTGAAAAGATGTTTTGCCTCGTAATGAGGGCTTGAAAAGAGATTTGTTTTATTTTTATTTTTTTTATTTATTTTTTTTTTCTTTGAGAACCAAGGGTCCACCTAAAGTCGAAATGCTCAAATGGCTTGGTTTTGGATGAAAAATGGTTGGTTATTGGTTAGGGTTTCACCCTAGGTTTTATGTAAAAAAAAAAAGGTTAACCATTAACCGGGTTATACCTTGGGTTTGTGTAAAAGAGATTGACGATGGTTGGGTTCCACCCTGGGTTGTGTATGTTTTTTTTTTATAACACTTGCCCCTGAACCCGACTTGGAGGATTTTGCCCCCTGCTTGAGAGAATTGATGCCCTTATTAGCTGAAATAGAATTTCTTCTTAATGAAAGACTAAAAATTCCGTGATTACTTCTGTGATGGGAGAATGGTGAAGGTTCTTATCACTTCTTGCCCCCAGAATGGTGCTGACCATGGAATACTTCAAAACATTGGTGTTGCACTTGTCCAATCGATTGAGGAATCAAAGAGAACAAGGCCACTTATATGACTCGAGGAAACGGACAATGTGGATGACATCGCTCGTCTGAAAATATCGAAGAAACGATGGTCCGAGTAGAGACGAGGTATTAAAGAATTACCTCTCAACGATTATGTTTGACATTTTTAGGGTTATTTTGGAAACCCCGGGGAGCGAATTGACATTTTCCTCTCTCTCTTTTTTTTTCGAGGAATGACTCAAAGAGTGACGCTTTCAAAACGAACTTTTGAGAATGACTCGATTTTTGTGACTCGTTGTGGAATGACTACTGGTGATGGAGACTTGATTTTAGAGACTCATTGGAGACTCGATTTAGAGACTCAAATTTTTCTTGTAGTGAATTTTGACTCGAAGGAACTCAGTGATTCCTGGAAAAATGACCTTTGAAAGGGATTTTTTAAGGACATACTTTGCTGTTTATCCTACAAAATGGACTCTCTAAAAGAATTCATGAAAGCACTTCTTTTTTTTTTTTGCCTTAACTTTTGCCTAGTAGCCGCCCTTTCGGGTTTTCGACTCTAGCAGGCTCTTTGCCCTAACTTTTGCCTAGACCGCCCTTTCGGGTTTTCAGCCTAGCGGGCTCAATTCTTGCCTGAAGCCGTCCTTTCGGGTTTTCAACTCCAGCTTTTATTTTTATTTTCTTCTCTTTTTTTTATTTTTTATTTTTTATTTTTTTATATTGGCAAAGAGAAAATGCTATTTATGATGCAAACTTATGTTTGTGATCGCGCCTTTGCGGCTACCTATGTATCTCCAAGAACTCTTCGGGGGATGGGGAGAATCAGGTCTTTCGTAGTTCCTTCCGAGATGCGAACTTCGTGCTCGGCTGGTGCGGAATTCATCTCCGTCTTGATGTTAGTGCGGAATTCCTTTCCGTCTTGGTGCGAAATTTATTTCCGACTTGCTGTTGGTTCAATTCCTACTTAATGCTGATTGTGGAATTCATTTTCGATTTGATTTCTTCAGGATTCCTTCCCGACTTGATATTAATACAGAATTCATTTCTGACTTGATTTCTTCGCGGGATTTCTTCCCGGCTTGATGTCTTTGCGGGATTCCTTCCCGACTGGATGTTGATGTAGAATTCATTTCTGACTTGATTTCTTTGCGGGATTCCTTCCCGGGTTGATGTCTTTGCGAGATTCCTTCCCGACTTGATGTCTTTACGGGATTCATTCCCGATTTTGATGTTGATGCAGAATTCATTTCTAACTTGATTTCTTCGCGGAATTCCTTCCCGACTTGATGTCTTTACAGGATTCATTCCCGATTTTGATGTTGATGCAGAATTCATTTCTGACTTGATTTCTTCGCGGGATTCCTTCCCGGCTTGATGTCTTTACAGGATTCATTCCCAACTTTGATGATGTTGAATCAACCTATTGACTCGAGCTCGTATGATAGTGATGACCCTAGGCGAATCTGACTTTGTTGTTGTGGTGGTTTTACCACTGGTTGACTGAAATATGACTTGTATTCATCACAAAGAGTTTTGAATACGCACATTGTGGTGGTAACTTGAGTGGCTTGAGTGTTGAAGAAGCTTTTATGCTTTGAGTTTGTGGCTTCGCTATGTTTGAATTCATGAGTAATTTGATTCCTTTTCTTGAACTTCATCTTCTTCTGAATTTGAAACTTATTTCCTCAATGGTTCTCCTCTCCATAAGGAATTTTGAGAAATGATCCTTGTTTATAAGGACACTTGTACTTGTGCCATGCTTTGCGCTTGATTTTCAAGGTGTTTATTGTCATCCAATTTACGGAAATGATTGCTTTTTTAACTTGCTTTTTCAAAATGTGAGCAGCCGCTTGGTCTTTGTCCTTATGGCTAAAATGATTTGTCATCTACCCTTGATGGGCTTGAATTTAACGGAGAGCTTGCTATTGACCCGTTTTTTACAACTTGATTTCCTGTAGCTTTGTCCTTGATTTCTTTCTTTTGTGCAAAAGTTCCTTTTGACCCATTTTTTTTCTTTTGCTTGTTTGGAAGCAGCCTCTCCATAAAGAATTTCGAGGCAACTTGATTCTGAGATGACTTGAGTAGTGTATGGATAGCATTGCGACTTTGTGCAGACCCAACCCAATTCCAAACATAACTTCTCTATTCTGTCGCTTTTAAGCTCAAAATTCAGACACCTCTCTGTCGGAGCATCTTCCATTCCTGGGTTTTCGGAGAAACTATTCTGGCCCTAACCCCTTCAATCGGCTTTGCCTCGGTACTATTTGAAGTCTTGCGTACCCTTTGCTGGATCCTTTCAATGATTACCTTTCAAAACTTCCCCTTTGATGGTGCTTCTTAGGATGCCCCCAGCTTTAACTAATGCAGAGCAAATGAAAGGATGAATGCATTTTTTTTTGCCAATTTTTATTATCTTTTTTTGTCATCATTTTTTTTCAATTTTTTATTATTTTTTTCGATTTTTTTTTGCTTTCACAGGAAAGGATAGGGAAAGAGTATAAACATGATTGGAACGTAAACTGATCCCTTTTTATTGATAAGACAAAATTTGTGTACAAAAGACACTTAGATTTACAAATGAAAACTTGAATGGAAATGAAAATGAAAAGAAAAAACTAGACCCTAAAAGATAGACTCTAGGTGGACTGTGATGGACTAGGATTGGATTGACTGTAGTGACTTTGTTCTTCTCGATGCTTAAATCGATCAAACAGGTTGTTGTTGGTCTTGAACAATTCCTTTGTTCTTTTGGAGGTTTGATCTCAACCTTCTCAGACACAAACTTCATTCATTTCTAAGAAAAGTTCGAAAGGATCGAACGATTCTTGTTCAGCAATTTTTTTTTTTTTTTTGCATTAATCCCATGGTTAGGCAAGGGATTGGTTGATGTTCAGCTTGCTCTTGGGGATGATGGACCCATTGTCAACCAAGTCTTGTAGACGGTTTTTCAAAGTCCAGCATGATTCTGCTTCTTGTATGAGTCTTCTTTGAGTTGACCCAACTGGATTAAGTCTTCCACCTTAGTTGCAGTCGCAATGAGCGATTGGCATGTAGGCAAGTACTGTGTTTGAAGCTGTGACTAGTAGACAGGCAGTAAATTCTTGATTATTATGTCAACTTGTTCCTGTTCAGAGGGTCGGTTGATCATTTGAGCAGCTTTGGCTCTCCACCTCGAAAGGAACGAGGAGAAGGGCTCATTGTTCTTTTGTTTAGTGGTTTCCAGCTCCCTCCGGGTAACATCCACTTCGATATTATAATGGTACTACGTGTTGAAAGCATTGCATATGTCCTCCCAATTCTTCATTTTGGAACGATCGAAGCTTACAAACCATCTTAATGCAGCACCAGTCAAAGATTGCTGAAACAACTGAGCAAGGAGCTCGCTGTTCAGGCCAAACGGGTTGAGGGCACCCACATACATTTTCAAGTGCGTTTTGGGACAGGTGGTTCCATCGAACTTGTCCATATTGGGCATTTTGAATTTGGTTGGTAGTCTCGCTTCGGGGAACAAGGACAAGGAGTCCATGTCCACCACTTCCTTGTGGGTCTTAAGGGCAGTAACAGACCTTTCCAACAGTTCTAGTTTTTCTCTCATTTTTCGAGCTTCCAGCTCAGAAGCAGTTCTGGAGGGCATGTCATCCAGGTTGAGGGTAGGGTTTGTCGGTTCAGTAGCAGGTCCCTGATTGGAGGTAGTAGGTCCACTTCCCCCAGCTGAAGCCCCATTTCCATTGCCATTACCCAGTTCAGCTATCAAGGCAGTCCTTTGGGCAGCCAATGCCTCATTCATTCTGGCCTCCATTCTGGCCTCGAGTTGTTCAATGAGATTTTGGATGTCAGACAGTGATGCCATTGGTGCAGTCGAGGTTGTTGGACTTGTGGGTGAGAGCTCAGTTGGTGTTTCGGGTACAGGTGGTCTTTGGAGAGGTACCTGTGAAAGGACATAGTCAAAACGATTAGACTATCCTATATGAGGTGTTTTCATAGGGTATGTGAGATAGTGTGAGGTAGGGTAGTGTATGGGTAAGGTATTTGGACCTGACCCTTGTGATGTGGGGTGGTATGACCAAACAATGTAGGGTAGTGTTGGTATGCTAGGACACCTAGGATAGGACCCAATGGGATGTGATATGTAAGGTAAAGTGCTTAGGGCTAGACACCTCGACTTTTCGAAAGGCCCTAAGTTCTCAAAAAAAAAAAAAATTCTAGGCCTTAGGGGCCAAAATGGGAATTTTTGGGCCTTAGGGGCCAGAATGTGAATTTTCGGGCCTCTATGGCCAAATTGTGAATTTTTAGGCCTCTGTGGCCAAATTGTGAATTTTTAGGCCTCTATGGCCAAATTGTGAATTTTGGGCCTTCGACCAAATTGTGAATTTTTGGGCCTCTGTGGCCAAATTGTGAATTTTTAGGCCTCTGTGGCCAAATTGTGAATTTTGGGCCTTCGGCCAAATTGTGAATTTTTGGGCCCTAGGCCAAATTGTGAATTTTTGGGCCTTAGGGGCCAAAATGTGAAATTTTTGGGCCTTAGGGGCCAAGATGTAATTTTCCAGGTCTCGGGACCAAAATATAATTTTTCAGGTCTCAGGGACCAAAATGTAATTTTTCAGGTCTCAGGGACCAAAATGTGATTTTCCAGCTTTGAAATGGAATGTTTTTTTTTTTTTAAGATTCTCTTTTTTATCATTTTCCAGACCCCTTTTTTTTTGTGAAGTATGGGATGAATGCGTGAATGCGCGAATGCGCACAACATCACAACATAGTTCATTTTTAATGGAATGATTCAGCATCATTGGGTGCATACAGCCCTAAAAGATAGGTTCTATAGGCTATGACACAAATAGAGAATCAACTTATTAAGGGACCCTTTAACCTTGAGTATGGATATACCTAACCATATGTGAAACAAAGAGTTTTGCGTGGGTCCAACAGGACGCATACTCATGGGCCACCCCCAAAAGGATTAGGAGCGGTTTGCGGTAACAGGGAGGACGCTTTGGCTGTCCGTCGACATAATCAAAGAGACCTGCCGATCAGCGCTACTTGCTATCCAGACTCAGAAGTTTGAACAGAGAGAGAAGAAATTCATTTGAAATTCATTTTTTATGCAATGGAGAAAAAGATTCTCAATCGTGCAAATAAATCAACAGATTAAAATGTTTTAATTAAGTTGTACAATCAAGTCCAAATTCTCCTCATCCGGTATTCTTAAAGAAAGAATACTGGATTCATGTTAGGGTACCCTGCAAAACAAAGCATAGTAAAATAAAACCCTAAAGAAGGGCTGGTTAGTTTACACAGCAATTGTAGTCCACTTTTATGCAAAAAGATTACATAAGTTCTCCCCAGCGGAGTCGCCAAACTGTGAACCCTTCCCCAAATATCAAGAGCATACAAATGCATGTGATGCAGGAAGAAATGCACGTGAGTGTGTGAGTCGCCACCTTGTTTAATTATTTTAGGGTAAACTAGGAAAAAACCCTAAGTGACTTCGATTTTAATTAACCTAGTAACTAGATTAATTATCCCAATGATTAAGGCATGGTCTTCGAACCCGAGGTGGGTCCTGAGACTATGTCATGCTGATGAACTAACCAAAAATGCATGCTTTGCAAGGTAATTGGACCAATGGAATGTTTTGATGATTTCGACTTACCACCCGGGGTTAAATCCCGAACGTGCCTACGTACTTCCGTTTGAATGGAAGATCAAAGTCAACGTAGTTCGATAGGCCTTCTTTAAAGGGCTTTGAATGGGTATGCTTTATGCATGAGTGTGTGTATTGCTTCGTGCATTTTGTTTAGGCATTTTGCCAAAAAGGTTGATTGATTTGTTGAGGCGTTTGTTGCCAAAAATGTTGATTTAAGGCTTTTAGCCAAAAAGACTTATTTAGGCAATTAGTTTGCCAAAATTGATGTTTGGGCTTATTATTGCCAAAAGATGTTTGATTGGGCAATTTTATTGCCAAAAAATGATGTTTGGGCTTATTGTTGCCAAAAAGTGTTTGATTGGGCAATTTATTGCCGAAGATTGATGTTTGGGCTTATTCTTGCCAAAAGTGCTTATTTGAAGGCTTTTAGCCAAAAGATTGATTTAGGCAATTTATTGCCAAAAGTTGATGATTGGGCGATTGTCGCCAAAATTGATTGATTTAAGGCAATTTATTTGCCAAAAGCAATTGTTTGAAGGCTTTTAGCCAAATAATTGTGATTTAAGCGATTTGTCGCTAAAAAAGATTAATCTCACTTATAGGCAATTTGTTTGCCAAAAGAGATCAATTGAATTGTAATATAGGCAATTTATTGCCAAGAAAACGTGTTGAATTAAGGCTTTCTAGCCACAATTATTGATTAATTGGACTTAAGCCGGATTTGTTCGAAATAAAGGCAATTAACCATAGTTATTGACTAACTAGGCTTTTTAGCCAATATTGTCGGATTTAGCATTAATACCACGATTATTAATTAACTGGGTATTTAAGCTTAATCATATTTGATTGAGGCAGTTTATTTGCCTAATTGATGATATGAATGCGTTTATGCAGTTGTAGAGTTAATAGGAGTAGAAGAGAAGCATGCATGAAGTGCTAAAATTAAAATAGGCAGAGTTTAGTTTATGTACCTGATTTAATCGACGGCCACTTCTTAACTCCAGGTTAAGCTCCTCGTTAAGGAAATATTAATTAATTCAATTTGCTTAAGTGACCAATTAACAAGGCAAGAAAGCGATAAAATCTAAACTAAAAATGCAGAAAAGCAGTAAAGAATCGCAAGGAGCGTAAGGGAGAAGGAGCGTCCATCAACACAGACTGAGTGAGTAAAACGGAGGGCCTCGGGGCCAATTTATAGGCAAAAACGGACTGTTTCGGCGGCCGGGGCCGCCGGAGGTCGGCGGCCGAGACGCCGAACCTATGGCGGGCGGGGCCGCCGGGGTCGGTGGCCGGGGCCGCTGTGTCTGACGGCCCGAGCCGCCGGGGCCGGCAGTCGGAGCCGCCGTGCGTGGTGGTTTTGCTAATTTAACGCTCCGGGGGCTTTTCCGAGAGCTCCGGACCTGGAAAAAATATTCTGGGGCCAGTTCTGTGATTCTCGTGATTTTTCGAACGTTTCAAGTACCATATTGGCATACTTTCGGTGAACTTCCAAAATGACCTTTGGTCCGGCCGGACTGTTTGCAGTCCAAAAAAACTGGCTCTTTGAGCCTCAAAATTTGAGTATTCACAGCCGCCGAACAGTCCAATTTTTGCCTATAAATACAGCCCCGAAGCCCTCAGTTTTACTCACTTAGTCTGTGTTGACGGACGCTCCTTCTCCCCTACGCTCCTTGCGATTCTTTACTGCTTTCCTGCATTTTAGTCTAGCTTTATTGCTTTCTTGCTTTGTTATTTGGTCACTTAAATTAAATTAATTAATATTCCCCTAACGAGGAGCTTAATCTGAAGTTAAGAAGTGGTCGACGACTGACTCAGGTAATAACTAAACTCTGTCTATTTAATTTTAGCACTTCATGCATATTTCTCTTCTACTCCTAAAATTCTACAACTGCATAAATGCATTCACGTCATCAATTAGGCAAATAAATTGCCTCAATTAATTAAGTTCAAGCTTAAATGCCCGATTAATCAATAATTGTGGTATTAAAGCTTAAATCCGACAATATTGGCTAAAAGAACCTAGTTAATTAATAACTACGGTTTAACCGCCTTATTTCGAACAAATCCGGCTTAAGTCCAATTAATCAATAATTGTGGCTAGATAGCCTTAATTAAACACATTTTCTTGGCAATAAATTGCCTAAATTACAATTCAGTTGATCAATTTTTGGCAAACAAATTGCCTATAAATTAGATTAACTATTCTTAGCGACAAATCGCTTAAATCGAAGTTTTGGCAAAATGCTTTAAAATTAATCAATCTTTTGGCTAAAAGCCTTAAATCAATCAATTTTGGCGATAATCGCCCAATCAATATTTTTTGGCAAACTAATTGCCTAAATCAACTCATTTTTGGCTAAAAGCCTTCAAATTAATCAATCTTTTGGCTAAAAACCTTAAAATCAATCATTTTGGCGACAAACGCCCAATCAATCAATTTTCGGCAACAATTTGCCTAAATCATTCTTTTTTTTGGCTAAAAGCCTTAAATCAACACTTTTGGCAACAAATGCCTAATCAAATCAATCAATTCTTTGGCAAAATGCCTAAACAAAATGCACAAAGCATACACACAATCATGCATTAAGCATACCCCTTCAAAGCCTTTTAAAAAAAAGGCCTATCGAACTACGTTGACTTTAATCTTCCATTCAAACGGAAGTACGTAGGCACGCTTGGGATTTAACCCCGAGCGGCAAGTCGAAATCATATTTCATTGGTCCAAATTACATCATTCACTTTGCAAAGCATGCATCTTTCATTTGGTTAGTTCATCAGCATGACATGGTCTCGGGATCCACCTTGGGTTAGCAAATCATGCCTTAGACATTGGGATAATTAATCTAGTAATTAGGTTAATTAAAATCGGAGTCAACTTAGGGTTTTTTCCTAGTTTACCCTAAAACAATTAAACAAGGTGGCGACTCACACACTCACGTGCATTTCTGCCCTTTTGTCATGTGCATTTTATGCATGTTTCGGGGTAGGGGTTCACAGGGCCCGCTAAGTTGAAAACCCGAAAAGGGCGGCTTAGGCAAAAATGGGTAGCTCGCTAAGTTGAAAACTCGAAAGGGCGGCTTAGGCAAAAATTAGAGCTTGAATAAATAAAGTTGGAAAATGCTTGGAAAGCTTAAAAGTCAAATCACATTCCTAATTAAAGTAATAAAGTCAAACAGCCCGAAGTCAAGCAGAAAGCAAAAGAGTCCAAGAAAAATAAATAAATAATGAAGTCTAAGTCCAAAAAAAAAAAAAAAAACAAAACATACATCCAAAATCCAAAGTCAAAGTCCCGAATAAAAAGTCAAAAAAGTCAAAATAAGGGAAAAACGACAAAAGTCCAAAAGCCTATAAGAATCTAGGTGTCCCGTCGCCTCTGGGGGGCAACATCCTCCGAGTCATCCCTAGCTGCTGAACTCTCTCCAACCTCACCTGTCCGGAGAGCCAACACAATCTCCTCATCAGTCCCAACCTCATTATCAGCGTCAGCTTGAGCCCAACCTTCAAGTGCACTCAGCAGTGCGTTCCTCCTTGGCCTTTCAACCAGCCAGACAACAGCAATGAACCAGGTCCGATACTCAGGACAAGTCTGGACACCGGCAGGATTAGGTAAAGGCCTAACCATGTGATGGTCTCTAACCCAAGCCCTAAGGACGGCTCGGGTAACACCCGGAGTGATGGCTAAATCAGCTGAAATGCCATCCACAATCAGAACAGTCTGGTCTATCCCCATCTGCCTCTAAACGCGCGAAGCGCAGTACCACGTGCAATTGTAAGGCCTAGCAGGTAAACTCGGGTGTGGCAGAAGCTAACCTGGATGAAGCGGGTGATGTCATACCAGGAAATGTACCACAGTACCTCAATCGGACCCAACTCAATCAGCCATGAGGTCCATGCATTAGTAGACGGATGAGTGATCAGGATCCTCCGCATACGATACTGAGAGGGGTTGTAAGGCAAGAAAGTAGGAGCAGCAACCACTTGGAGGTGGTCCTTTAACCAAACCTGAGTAATGGATCCTTTCTATTACAAAGGAACGAACCAAAAGAAAGAAGAAAAAAGGAAGAGGAAAAGGGAAAATACATGGAGAATAATCAGAGAGACCGTCCAGTCATCGAAGCCTAAAGCAGCTCTGTCAAGGCTCCTGATAGTCTCTGCCAGCACAATGCCACCGATGCAACCCATATCCTCCATCTGCCGAATCATGGGGCAGAGTCGCAAATCCCCAAAGCCTGGATCCTTGTTGAACAAGAAACCAGCTAATAAGCAGAAAACCAAGGCCCGCATTCTCAGCCTCATCCGGTCTGGGTCGTCTGAGTGAACCTCTGAAAATTCATCAATCAGGGGCAGCAGAATTGCTTTCTGGTCACCAACAATCATGGCCCTAGTTTGTGGCCGGCTGAACTGAAACAGGCTTTCAAACGACCGAACATACCCAATTTTGACCTCATGCTTGACTAAAGGGGCATTAGGATCGCACCCTATAATAGCGCAGAATTCCTCAAAAAGAGGGCACATCTCCTCCATCAAGGCCCCGAACCGAAAAACGTGGGCCTCCGGGTCCTAAAGTCTGATGCAGGCCCATAGAAAATCCCAGTCAATTACCACTCCCCTAAGGGTAACGATAGGAGAAAGACCGTACCTCCCTAAGTTGATCCTTTCGATTTTGGAGAGACTCTTAGTCCAGCTGTGCATGCTGTGGTTATAAAAAGGGTTCATTTTTGGAAAAAAAAAAAAGAAGAAGGAAAAGAGAGAAAAAGAGAAGAAACTGGATGAAAACTGTTTTTCTGGCATGAATTTCGAGAAAGAATGAGGGAGTATGGAAAAAACAGGGTTTTTTATAGAAAAGTGCGCCCGAGGGTGGTCAGACCCGCCGTCGGAGGCGGTCAGACCCGCTGTCGGAGGCGGTCAAGCCTGCTGTTCGAGGCGGTCACGCCCGCCCTGGGAGGCGGTCGCAACCGCCCTTGATGCTGGTTTCTCCTGCTGCTTCTCTTGCTGTTTCTCGTAAGATTTTTCTACATTTTCTCAAGCATTTTTTGGTTAAAATGTGGGGAATAGTAATATTTCCCTAAAAAAAAAATTTTTTTCACAAAATAATTTTTCTTCTTCAAAATAATTTTCTCAATTTGGCTCCAAAGGCCCAAAAGTTCACATCTTGGCCCCAAAGGCTCAAAAATTTCCAATTTGGCCCCAAAGGCCCAAAAATTTCCAATTTGGCCACAAAGGCCCAAAAGTTCACATTTTGGCCCCTAAGGCCCAAAAGTTCACATCTTGGCCCCTAAGGCCCAAAAATTTCCAATTTGGCCCCACAGGCCCAAAAATTCCCAATTTGGCCACAAAGGCCCAAAAGTTCACATTTTGGCCCATAAGGCCCAAAAGTTCACATCTTGGCCCCAAAGGCCCAAAAATTTCCAATTTGGCCCCAAAGGCCCAAAAGTTCACATCTTGGCCCCAAAGGCCCAAAAATTTCCAATTTGGCCCCAAAGGCCCAAAAGTTCACATCTTGGCCCCAAAGGCCCAAAAATTCACATTTTGGCCCCTAAGGCCCAAAAAAATCGAAGAAAATGAAAAAATAAGGAAATAGCCAAAAGGCGGGTCTTCTGGATGCGTCCGATTTTTGCCTTCAAAATTTGTTTTTCAAAAAGCCACCGACTCCCATAAATCATTTTTATGGTTGCCGGTGGGGGGCAACTGTGAATACTCAAATTTTGAGGCTCAAAAATCCTGTTTTCCCGGACTGCAAATAGTCCGGCCGGACCGGAGGACGTTCGGAAAGTTCACCGAAAGTATGCCAATATGGTACTTGAAACGTCCAAAAAATTGCGAGGATCGCAGAACTGGTCCCGGAATATTTTTTGGAGGTATGGAACTCCCGAAAATGCCTTTGGAACGAAAAACTAGCAAGTCCACCGGCCACGGCGGCGGCGGCCGCCCTCCAGCCTGGGTTTTCCCTATAAATACAGCCCCGGTTCGTCAGTTTTAGGGACTCAGTCTGTGTTGACGGACGCTCTCTTCTCCCCTACGCTCCTTGCGGTTCTTTTACTGCTTTTCTGCATTTAGTGTAGGCTTTTATTACTCTGCTATTGTGATATTTGGTCACTTAAGTCAATTAATTTTAATTAATATTCCCCAAACGAGGAGCTTAATCTGGAATTTTCATGCTGAAGCTAAGAAGCGGCCGTCGATTAACTCAGGTAATAACGAAACTCTACCTGTTTAATTTCAGCATTTTATGCATATTCTCATCTACTCCAATTCTGAATTAAACTGCTGCATAAATGCATTCACGTCATCAATTTGGCAAATAAACTGCCTCAATTAAATATGATTAAGCTTAAATGCCCAGTTAATTAATAATCGCGGTGTTAAAGCCTAAATCCGACAATATTGGCTAAAGTATCTAGTCAATTAATGACTATGGTATAATCGCCTTTATTTTGAACAGTCCGGCTTAAGTCCAATTAATCAATAATTGTGGCTAAATAGCCTTAATTAACCACGTTTTTTTGGCAATAAATTGCCTATATTGCAATTCAATTGATCATTTTTGGCAAACAAATTGCCTATAAATAAGACTAACCATTTTTAGCGACAAATCGCTTAAATCGAAGCTTTGGCAAAATGCCTGGAATTAATCAATCTTTTGGGCTAAAAGCCTTAAATCAATCATTTCGGCGACAATCGCCCAATCAACACTTTTGGCAAACAAATTGCCTAAATCAACTCATTTTGGCTAAAAGCCTTCAAATAATCCCTTTTGGCAAATAAATTGCCTAAATCACATCAACTTTTGGCAACAAATTGCCTAAATCAATCTTTTTGGCTAGAAGCCTTAAATCAACACTTTTGGCAACAAACGCCTAATCAAATCAATCAATTCTTTGGCAAAATACCTAAACAAAATGCACGAAGCATACACACACTCATGCATTAAGCATACCCATTCAAAGTTCTTTAAAAAAAGGCCTATCGAACTACGTCGACTTTGATCTTCCATTCAAACGGAAGTATGTAGGCACGTTTGGGATTTAACCCCGAGCGGCAAGTCAAAATCACTTAAACATTTCATTGGTCCAATTACATCAATCGCCTTGCAAAGCATTCATTCTTTGGTTAGTTCATCAACATGACATGGTCTCGGGATCCACCTCGGGTTCGCAAACTATGCCTTAGACATTGGGATAATTAATCTAGTAATTAGGTTAATTAAAATTGGAGTCAACTTAGGGTTTTTTCCTATTACCCTAAAATAATTAAACAAGGTGGCGACTCACACATTCACGTGCATTTCTGCCCTTAGTCATATTCATTATATGCCAATATTTGGGGTAGGGGTTCACAATATGTACAGTTTATAACATACAGGGGAACGGTAGTTGGGAAATGCATGCCTTCCAACCTTATTTCTCCCACACACGAATTCTGTTGGTATAAATTCCGACATCTGTTTCCTAAGAATTTGTCTGATCTCGACAACCAACAGGGGGTTTTGAGATTGACGATATCAACTCTCGGAAATGAATGCGGCATAATAACAGCAAACAGAACCGGGTATACCTTAGGGGAAGTGACTAAGGTTTTCGACTATATGCATTGGCTTTAGTCTTATTAGGCTTACAAAGTCTGGGTTCCGCAAACAGGATTCGGGCTTTGTTGGGCCTACTCCTTTTGATGCACCTTTAAGGTACTAGGCTTGCGGTTGGTAGTAATGTTAATTCTCGGATGGATGTACCTAAAATGTGAGGTTTAGGCTAGATCCATCGTCAAAGTTAACACCAGTACCGAAGGGTAATATGGGTAGAAAGTGATGAGAAGAGAGAAATGAGGTATGAATGCAAAAAATCCTAGAAAGAAAAGGAAAGCAAATAAACATAGACGGACGATTGAAGAATTTTCCATCGGCTTTCTATTCAATTTTATTTAGGAAACTGTAGGTTTTAGAGTTAATTCCTAATTGCAACCACTTAGTTATTAAAAACAACCGGGGATTAGTGGATGCAGTTCCCCAGCGGAGTCGCCAATCTGTTTTCGCCCCAAAGATCCAACCCCGGATGGACCCGAAAACATCATTTTATTTTTAAATTGGAAAAGTGATTCTCTTATTTAAAAAAATGGTGACAAAACCTTTTAGGTGCACGATGCCGATAAATTGGTCTTATAAAACATTTTGAGTCGCCACCCATTTTTTCGGCAATGGGACCGTTTCTAATTTTATAAAAAGTGACTCCATTTTAAACCTAATTTTATTCAAGGCCAAACTATTTAAAAGACTGGTCAAGCGAACCAATGCGGTTTTGGGTAAGGGAATTGGGTACGCCGGCCCGTTCGAAGCCGACGCCCGGAAAAACCGGCCTCTTTTTAACCTACAATTTCTAATTTATTTTAGATTTAGAAAAGCCAATTTATTTAATTAAACCCAACTCGATTAGATCGAACCGAGCTCCTATGTGGAAAATTAATTAATCGTCCCAAATAAATCCATTCATTGCATTCATACTCATTCATAATCACATCAATCATCTACCCATAGCAAAAATAATTAAAAGACCCGCTCTTACCTTATGGTTAAAGGCGGGCCACAAACCAGATTTGAAATACAATATACTTAATATAAATTCAATAAACTCTAAAATCTCAAAATCATATATAATAATAAATTAACCTAATTGATTTGATTAAAACATAATCTGCCCATTATCGGTTATTTCCTGAGTTAAAAAAAGTAAAACTTTTGATTAATTGCATGAAATTAGATAAAAATGAAACTCTTCTGGAACCCTAGAATAGTTGCGTCACGCAGCTGTTTTATGAAGAACAGCTGCGTGACAGAACTCCTAGCTGCGTGACGCATGTGTTCGTGACTTTATTATAATTCCTAGACTCATTAATTACTTATTTAAAAAAAAACATAATATTAACTAGAAACACAAAAATGAAATAAAGACTACACACGCGAACAGTTCCGTCACGCAGGTGGTCCAGGCAAAATCAACTCCTTTTGGACATGAACAGTTGCGTCACGCAGGTAGTAGCTACGTGGCGCAGTTGCTCTGGTCCATAACTACCTTTCAAACTACCCTTTTTACGTGTTCTTTTTATCAACAGTTGTTTAATATTACTCAGAAATGTCCAATAACGGGCAGAATGTTATTTAATCAAAACCAAACTAACCAAATGCTAATAAAACAAGATATTTAATAAATAAGCAACTAAAAATAAAGAGGGAGGTTTAAATAGTTACCTAACCCTCAGATTCGAGGATTGCACGTGGTTTAGATGATTTAGGAATAGAGTTTCATGATTCCAGAAGCTTTCTTTGCCAAGTTTTAATAAGACAAACTCTCTTTTCTTTCCTTTTTCTCTCTTTCTCTCTTTTTATGACTTTTGGTTTTGTGTTTTTAATCTGTTATCTCTAATGGCTTAATCCTCTTTAAGGTAACCCACTGGAGTTCTTGGAGGAAACCCTAGCCGCACTAAAATTTCTCTAAGTCTAAAATGCCAAAGTCTAGGGAAAAAGTCCTGTTTAAAACACAAAAATGTTGTATTTATATGGGTAGGGCAACAGAACAGAGTTGCGTCACGCAGGTAGCAGTCGCGTGACGGACCCGCGAGCTGCGTGATGCAGCTTATTTTTCATACAGTTGCCGCGTATCCATACAAACAGTGCAGACCGTTACACGGGCCTGTCCAAGTGATGTCACCTTGGTTAGAGTTGCGTGACGCAATTACTAGTGCCGTCATGCAACTTATAGCTGCGTGACGCAACCCTAGCGCAGGCCAGACTCCTTGAACCGGTTTAAATCAATTCTTGGTTAAAGATGCTTCTAGTTGACCCTGATTCCTCATTCCGCATCCTTATGTCCTCATTGGGTTAGGCGGGGGCATAAAATCATGCGTCAACAGGCCTGCAGACGGGTAGAGAAGTATGTGGCATAATCACCAGTCGACAGAGGGATATCAGCAGGAGAGCCAATATACTCCTCCGATAGGTCCTCCGCAGTCATACCCTCCAGCAAGCACATGTGGTGGGGAGGAGCATCAGGCACCCGCCTCTGTGCCGTGGCCACCTGGAGCTCGTAAACCCTCTCCCCCAGGAAATACCGGTCAAGCCAGTATGCCCGCAGCAGGAATCTCGACTAGGTGTAGGCCTCCGCCACGGCACGAGCCGGATAAGCATCCCAGGCATCACACTCCCAGGGAGTCAGAAGAAGCTGCAAAACAGAAGAATCAGTGAATACACAGTAAAAAGAAAAGGGAACGTGTTGTTCAGAAGTTTCCTTGTACTTACATCAGATAAAGCCTGATCGTTCAGGTAACACCTCTAGTAGTGGGGATCCTCGGAACTAGAGAAGGTATAATGGCATTGCGCCAGATATCGAGGAATCCTCCGGGCATCAGCTGAAGCATCACCTCCCGGACCACCAGGGTAAATCCGGTACTCATAGGCCCACACCTGCAGTTAGATCACAACAAGTTCAGTATACATTTGAGCAGTGAAAAAAGATAAGATGATAAAAGAAGAGGGTGAACAGAATAAGAGTCTTACCTCGAGTGGCCGGAGGAACTGCCAGATAGACTCACCGCTACCCTTGGTCCATATGTCCAGACAATGGTAGAGGTGAGCCAAGGCAAGAGAGCCCCAGCTATAAGAGCCCACCCGGCTCAAATCCCTCAGGCAAACTAGCACCACCGGGTCTCCCTTATTTTGGGAGGTGCATAGCAGCTGTGAAGATATGATATAGAAAAGGAAGGACCGGGCAGCCTGATCCCTCTCCTCTCGAGTGTATGCTGGGGCAGCAGGCTGAGCATCTACCGGTAGCTCTCTCCATGCGGCCAACCGCGTCCAAATCAGCTCAGCCCAAAAACGGTACACCATCTCATAGGATACACACCCCTGCGCGGTGTATCTAGTCTGAGTGGTCACGCAGAGCAGAGTGTGAACCAGCTAAGCTCCCAGAGTAGCAGTCTGGTACCGAGCGTCTAGAGGAGCAGTTGGACCATCAAACCCGAGCCCAGTGATGGCGGTGTAGTCGATGGGCGTGAGAGTCATCTCCCCGAAGCCGAAAATGAAGGTATGGGTGCAGTCATTCCATCGCTCCATCAGCGCATAGCGCATGGCGGGTGGAAATCGAGGCTGAGTGTGGCGGAGACCAGCAGCGTAGTCGCCGAAACCAGCAGCAACGACCCTGGAGCGCATGGGAGGGCCCAGCAAATCCCGAAATGCAGACGCGTCGGTGGAAGATCTGCCAGCACGGGCCTTGCCCAGATCAACCTGTGTAAGAAAAATTTCAATTTACAATGAGAATTAAGCTAACAATTCTTTATTTTTGTTTCATGGCAGGAAAATAAAGTATTCAAGTCTCGGGCCAAACACAGCTGCGTCACGCAACCATAGCTGCGTCACGCATCTGCGAAGCTACGTCACGCAGCTTACCAAAGTTGTGCCTCCTGACGAACAGCTGCGTCACGCAGCTTGCCCAAGTTACGCCTCCTGAGGAACAGCTGCGCCACGCATCTCAACAGCTGTGCCACGCAACTGTTCAAAGCATTGCATCCTTGACGAACAGTCGCGTCATGGAACTGTTCTTCCACAGAACAGTTGCATGACGCAACTGTCGAAGGTACGCAGAAACTAACTTATGTTCAAATCTCTTTGTGTTTGTGTTATTTCTATACATTTTCAGGGCAAAAATATGTTGCATGGGAGATAGCATCAATTCTCAATCAGCAAATAAAGCATTAAACACATATGAAAGGGCGAATTCACAATGTTCAGAAATGCTAGGGTTCATGGCGCTTCGAACAATTGCGTCACGCAACTGCTCACCTAGAACAGATGCGTCACGCAACTGTTCACGCAGGAACAGTTGCGCCACGCAACTGTTCACGCAGGAACAGTTGCGCCACGCAACTCCTTCCTGTGTGACGCAACTGCCGACGCACTTGCAGAATACAAATTCAACCAATTCTCCACAATGCAAATTCGAAAATAACAAATTCAAGGGCAAAATTACTTACCTCAGTCTGGAAACAGCGCATCATGCTGGTGTGAATACTCAAATTTTGAGGCTCAAAGAGCCAGTTTCCCGGACTGCAAACAGTCCAGCCGGAGAAGCCTCCGGAACGAAAAAAAAAACTAGAAAGTCTGTCGGCCGTGGCGATGGCAGCCGCCCTTAACAGCGGCGGTAGCCGCTAGCCGCCGCCAGTGACAGCGGCTGCGGTCATCTGTGAATACCCAATTTTGAGGCTCAAAGAGCCAATTTTCCCGAACTGCAAACAGTCCGGCCGGACCGGAGGCCATTCGGAAAGTTCACCAGAACTATGCCAAAATGGTACTTGAAATGTCCGGAACATTATGAGGATCGCGGAACTGGTCCCGGAATATTTTTTGGAGGTCCGAAACTCCCGAAAAAGCCTCTGGAACGAGAAAGAAAGCACAAGGGTCGATGTGCCCGCCCTCAGGGGTGGGCACGCCCGCCTCATGGGGCAGGCATGCCCGCCCCCCCCCCCCCCCGGGCGGGCCAGCCCACCCTCAAGGGGGGTCCAGCCCGCCAAGCCCGCTCAGGAGGGCGGGCATGCCCGCTCTCAAAGGGCAGCACGCCCGCCCTGGAGGGCAGGCATGCCCGCCCTCAAGGGGCAGCACGCCCGCCCCCCTGAGGCGGGCACGCCCGCCCTCGGGTCTCCATTTTTCCTATAAAATTGGCCCCGGGGCCTCCGTTTTTACCTACTCAGTCTGTGTTGACGGACGCTCCTTCTCCCTTACGCTCTTTGCGATTCTTTACTGCTTTTCTGCATTTTTAATTTTAGATTTTATCGCTTTCTTGCCTTGTTAATTGGTCACAAAAATTAATTAATTAATATTCCCTTAACGAGGAGCTTAACCTGGAGTTAAGAACTGGCCGTCGATTAAATCAGGTACATAAACTAAACTCTGCTTATTTAATTTTAGCACTTCATGCATGCTTCTCTTCTACTCCTAATAATTCTACAACTGCATAAACGCATTACATGTCATCATTAGGCAAATAAGCTGCCTCAATAAATAAATTTAGGCTAATGCCCGGTTAATTAATAATCGTGGTATTAAAGCCTAAAATCCGACAATATTGGCCTAAAAAGACCTAGTTAATCAATAACTACGGTTAATTGCCTTTATTTCGAACAGCCTGGCTTAAGTCCAATTAATCAATAATTGTGGCTAAAAAGCCTTAATCAATCATGTTTTGGCAACAAATTGCCTACAATTAAATCAACCACATTTTGGCAACAAATTGCCCACGGTTCAATCAATTTTTGGCAAACAAATTGCCTATGAATTAGATTAACCACCTTTTAGCGACAAATCGCTTAAATCACAATTTTTGGCTAAAAGCCTTCAAACAATTGCTTTTGGCAAATAAAATTCCTTAAGTCAATCAATTTTGGCGACAAACGCCCAATCAATCATTTTGGCAATCAAATTGCCTAAATCACTCTTTTTTTGGCTAAAAGCCTTAAAATCAATCATTTTGGCGACAATCGCCTAAAATCAATCATTTTGGCAATCGAATTGCCTAAATCACCCTTTTTGGCTAAAAGCCTTAAAATCAATCGTTTTGGCGACAATCGCCTAAAATCAATCATTTTGGCAATCAAATTGCCCAACCAACATTTTGGCAACAAATACCTAAAAATCAATCAATCTTTGGCAAAATGCCTAAACAAAATGCACAAAGCATACACACACTCATGCATAAAGCATCCCCTTCAAAGCCCTTCAAAGAAGGCCTATCGAACTACGTTGACTTTGATCTTCCATTCAAACGGAAGTACGTAGGCACGTTCGGGATTTAACCCCGGGTGGCAAGTCAAAATCACATAAACATTTTTCATTGGTCCAAATCACATCATCTTTCACCTTGCAAAGCATTCATTCATAGGTTAGTTCATCAGCATGACATAGTCTCGGGATCCATCTCGGGTTTGCACATCATGCCTTAAACATTGGGATAATTGATCTAGTAATTAGGTTAATTAAAATCGGAGTCAACTTAGGGTTTTTTCCTAGTTTACCCTAAAATAATTAAACAAGGTGGCGACTCACACATCAAGTGCATTTCTCCCTTAGTCACATGCATTTTCATGCATTGATATTTGGGGAGGGGTTCACAGTTTGGCGACTTCACTGGGGAATTATGTAATCTTTTTGCATAAGTGGACTACAATTGCTGCATAGACTAACCTGCCCTTCTTTAGGGCATTATTTTAATATGCTTTATTTTGCAGGGTACCTTGACACGAATCCAGTATTCTTTCTTTAATAATACTGGATAAAGAAATTTGGACTCATTTGTACAATTTAATTAAAATATTCAAATTTGTTGATTTATTTGCACAATTGAGAATCTTTTTCTCCATGGCATAAAAAATGAATTTCAAATGAATTTCTTCTCTCTCTGTTCAAACTTCTGAGTCTGGATAGCAAGTAGCGCTGATCGGCAAGTCTCTTTGATTATGTCGACGGACAGCCAAAGCGTCCTCCCTGTTACCGCAAACCATCCCTAATCCTTTTGGGGGTGGCCCATGAGTATGCGTACTGTTGGACCCACGCGAAACTCTTTGTTTCACATGTGGTTAGGTATATCCATACTCAAGGTTCAAGGGTCTCTTAATAAGCCAATTCTCTATTTATG
Organism: Jatropha curcas; assembly: GCF_041381405.1. NCBI lineage: Eukaryota > Viridiplantae > Streptophyta > Magnoliopsida > Malpighiales > Euphorbiaceae > Jatropha > Jatropha curcas. Next base: position 20,375,788 of record NC_143154.1, read on the forward strand.
TCATAGCCTATAGAACCTATCCTTTAGGACTGTATGCACCCAATGATGTGAATCATATCATTAAACGAAGTATGACGTGATGTTGTGCGCATTCATGACATATCATCTCATTAAAAAAAAAACATTCCATTTCAAAACTGGAAAATCACATTTTGACCCCTGAGACCTGAAAAATTACATTTTGGCCCCTAAGGCCCAAAAATTCACATTTGGCCACTAAGGCCCAAAACAATTCCCAATTTGGCCCCAAAGGTCCAAAACAATTCCCAATTTGGCCCCAAAGGCCCAAAAACTCCCATTTTTGGCCCCTAAGGCCCGAAAATTTCCAATTTGGCCACAGAGGCCCAAAAGTTCACAATTTGGCCCCTAAGGCCCGAAAATTTCCAATTTGGCCATAGAGGCCCTAAAATTCACATTTTGGCCCCAAAGGCCCGAAAATTCACAATTTGGCCACAGAGGCCCAAAAATTCACATTCTGGCCCCTAAGGCCCGAAAAATCCCATTTTGGCCCCTAAGGCCCAAAAATTCTCATTTTGGCCCTTAAGGCCCAAAAAAAAATTTTGAGAACTAGGGGCCTTTCGAAAAAGTCGAGGTGTCCAGCCCTAAATACCCTACCTCACACTATCTCACATACCCTATGAAAACCCCTTATATAGGATGGTCTAATCGTTTTGACTATGTCCTTTCACAGGTACCCCTCCAAAGACCACCTGTACCTGAAACACCAACTGAGCTCTCACCCACAAGTCCAGCAACCCCGATTGCACCCATGGCATCACTGTCTGACATCCAAAACCTCATTGAACAACTCGAGGCCAGAATGGAGGCCAGAATGAATAAGGCATTGGCTGCCCAAAGGGCTGCCCTGATAGCTGAATTGGGTAATGGAAATGGGGCTTCTCCTATTGGAAGGGATCCTGCCACATCTAATCAGGGACCTGCAGCTCCATCGACATCATCAAATCCTGCCCTTAACCTGGATGACATACCCTCCAGAACTGCTGCTGAGCTGGAAGCTTAGAAAATGAGAGAGAAGCTGGAATTGTTGGAAAGGTCTATTACTGCCCTCAAAACACACAAGGAAGTGGTGGACATGGACTCCTTGTCCTTGTTCCCCGAAGCAAGATTACCTACAAAATTCAAGATGCCTAACATGGACAAGTTTGACGGAACCACTTGCCCCAAAACGCACCTGAAGATGTATGTGGGTGCCCTCAACCCGTTTGGCCTGAACAGCGAGCTCCTTGCTCAGTTGTTTCAGCAATCTTTGACTGGGGCTGCATTAAGATGGTTTGTAAGCTTGGATCGTTCCAAAATGAAGAATTGGGAGGACATATGCAATGCTTTCAACACGCAGTACCATTATAATATCGAAGTGGATGTTACCCGGAGGGAGCTGGAAACCACTAAACAAAAGAAAAATGAGCCCTTCTCCTCGTTCCTTTCGAGGTGGAGAGCCAAAGCCGCTCAAATGATCAACCGACCCTCTGAACAGGAACAAGTTGACATAATAATCAAGAATTTACTGCCTGTCTACCAGTCACAGCTTCAAACACAGTACTTGCCTACGTTCCAATCACTCATTGCGACTACAACTAAGGTGGAAGACTTAATCCAGTTGGGTCAACTCAAAGAAGACTCATACAAGAAGCCGAATCATGCTAGACTTTGAAAAACCGTCTACAAGACCTGGTTGACAATGGGTCCATCATCCCCAAGAGCAAGCTGAACATCAACCAATCCCTTGCCTAACCATGGGATTAATGCAAAAAAAAAAAATTGCTAAACAAGAATCGTTCGATCCTTTTGAACTTTTCTTAGAAATGAATGAAGTTTGTGTCTGAGAAGGTTGAGATCAAACCTCCAAAAGAACAAAGGAATTGTTCAAGACCAACAACAACCTGTCTGATCGATTTAAGCATCAAGAAGAACTAAGTCACTACAGTCAATCCAATTCTAGTCCATCACAGTCCACCCTGAGTCTATCTTTTAGGGTCTAGTGTTTTTTTTCTTTTCTTTTTCATTGCCATTCAAGTTTTCATTCAATTCAAATCTGTAAATCTAAGTGTCTTTTGTACACAAATTTTATCTTATCAATAAAAAGGGATCAGTTTACGTTCCAATCATGTTTATACTCTTTCCCTATCCTGTCCTGTGAAAGCACAAAAAAAAAAATCGAAAAAAAAATAATAAATTGAAAAAATGATGATAAAAAAAAGAGATAATAAAAATTGGCAAAGAAAAATGCATTCATTTGCTCTGCATCAATCAAAGCAGGGGCATCCTAAGAAGCACCATCAAAGGGGAAGTTTTGAAGTGTAATCATGGAAAGGATCCAGCAAAGGGTACGCAAGACTTTAAACAGTACCGAGGCAAAGCCGATTGAAGGGGTTAGGGCCAGAATGGTTTCTCCGAAAACCCAGGAATGGAAGATGCTCCGACAGAGAGGTGTCTGAATTTTGAGCTTAAAAGCGACAGAATAAAGAAGTTATGTTTGGAATTGGGTTGGGTCTGCACGAAGTCGCAATGCTATCCATACACTACTCAAGTCATCTCAGAATCAAGTTGCCTCGAAATTCTTTATGGAGAGGCTGCTTCTAAGCAAGTAAAAGAAAAAAATGGGTCAAAAGGAATTTCTGCACAAAAGCTACAGGAAATCGAGTTGTCAAAAACGGGTCAACTGCAAGCTCTCCGTTAAATTCAAGCCCATCAAGGGTAGATGACAAATCATTTCAGCCATAAGGATAAAGACCAAGCGGCTGCTCATATTTTGAAAAAGCAAGTTAAAAGAAGCAGTCATTTCCACGAATTGGATGACAACAAACATCTTGAAAGTCAAGCGCCAAGCATGGCACAAGTACAAGTGTCCTTATAAACAAGGATCGTTTCTCAAAACAAAGAAAAGGAAGAGTCTCCTCAAAATTCCTTATGGAGAGGAGAACCATTGAGGAAATAAGTTTCAAATTCAGAGGGAGATAAAGTTCAAGAAAAGGGAATCAAATTAACCTCAAGAATTCAAACATGGCGAAGCCACAAACTCAAAGCATAAAAGCTTCTTCAACACTCAAGCCACTCAAGTTACCACCAAAATGTGGGTATTCAAAACTCTTTGTGATGAATACAAGTCATATTTCAGTCAACCAGTGGTAAAACCCCTACAACAACAAAGTCAGATTCGCCTAGAGTCATCACTATCATACAAGCTCGAGTCAATAAGTTGATTCAACATCATCAAAGTCGGGAGTGAATCCTGTAAAGACATCAAGCCAAGAAGGAATCCTGCGAAGAAATCAAGCTAGAAATGAATTCTGCATCAACATCAAGTCGGGAAAGAATCCCGCAAAGACATCCAGCCGGGAAGGAATCCCGCGGAGAAATCAAGTCAGAAATGAATTCTGCATCAACATCAAGTCGGGAAAGAATCCCGCAAAGACATCCAGTCGGGAATGAATCCCGTAAAGGAATCAAGCCGGGAAGAAATCCCGCGAAGAAATCAAGTCAGAAATGAATTCTATATTAATATCAAGTCGGGAAGGAATCCCGAAGAAATCAAATCGGAAATGAATTCCACAATCAGCATTAAGTCAGAATTGAATTTTGCCCCAACTGCAAGTCGGAAATAAATTCTGCACCAAGACGGAAAGGAATTCCGCACTTACATCAAGACGGAAATGAATTCCGCACCAGCCGAGCACGAAGTTCGCATCCCGGAAGGAACTACGAAAGACCTGATTCTCCCCATCTCCCGAAGAGTTCTTGGAGATACGTAGGCAGCCGCAAAGGCGCGGTCACAAACATAAGTTTGCATCATAAATAGCATTTTCTCTTTGCCAATAAAAAAAATAATAATAAAAAAAGAGAAAAACCCACTAAGTCAAAAACCCGAAAAGGGCAGCTTAGGCAAAAATGGGTAGCCCGCTAGGCTGAAAACCCGAAAGGGCGGTCTAGGCAAAAGTTAGGGCAAAGAGCCTGCTAGAGTCGAAAACCCGAAAGGGCGGCTAGTAGGCAAAAGTTAAGGTAAAAAAAAAAAAAAAAAAAAAAAAAAAAAACAAACAAACAAAAAGTGCTTTCATAGGTCTCCTTGGGAGTATATCAATCATTTTTTTTAAGAATCACTGAGTTCCTTACAAGAAAATTTTGAGTCTCTAAATCGAGTCTCGAATGAGTCTCTAAAAATCAAGTCTCCATCACCAGAGGTCATTCCACAACGAGTCACAAAAAATCGAGTCATTCTCAAAAGTTCGTTTTGAAAGCATCACTCTTTGAGTCATTCCTCGAAAAAAAAAAGAGAGAGAGGAAAATGTCAATTCAATCCCCGGGGTTTCCAAAACGACCCTAAGAAATGGCAAACATAAGCGTTGAGAGGTAATTCTTTAATACCTCGTCTCCACTCGGACCATCGTTTCTTCGATCCTTTCAGGCGAGCGATGTCATCCACATTGTCCGTTTCCTCGAGTCATATAAGTGGCCTTGTTCTCTTTGATTCCTCAATCGATTGGACAAGTACAACACCAATGTTTTGAAGTGTTCCATGGTCAGCACCATTTGGGGGCAAGAAGTGATAAGAACCTTCACCATTCTCCCATCACAGAAGTAATCACAGAATTTTTGATCTTTCATTAAGAAGAAATTCTATTTCAGCTAATAAGGGCATCAATTCTCTCAAGCAGGGGGCAAAATCCTCCAAGACGGATTCAGGGGCAAGTGTTAAAAAAAAACATACCCAACCCAGGGTGAGACCCAACCATCGTCAATCTCTTTTACACAAACCCAGGGTAGAACCCGGTTAATGGTTAACCTTTTACACAAGACCTAGGGTGAAACCCTAACCAATAACCAAGCCATTTGATCATTTCGACTTAGGGTGGACCCTTGGTTCTCAAAGAAAAAAAAAACAAAAAAAAAACAAAATTTCTTTTCAAAGCCCTCATTAAGAGGCAAAACATCCTTTCAAGCCCTCATTAAGAGGCAAAACATCATTTCAAGCCCTCATTAAGAGGCATAAATCTTTTCAAGCCCTCATTAAGAGGCATAAATCTTTTCAACCTCTAAGAGGCATAAATCTTTTCAAGCCCTCATTAAGAGGCAAAATCTCTTTTCAAGCCCTCATTAAGAGGCATAAATCTTTTCAAGTCCTCTAAGAGGCATAAATCTTTTCAATCCCTCATTAAGAGGCAAAATCTCTTTTCAAGCCCTCATTAAGAGGCAAAATCTCTTTTTAAGTCCTCAAAGAGGCAAAAACATCTTTAAGTTGCAAACATAAATCCATGCATTTGATCATTTCATTTCAAAGAAAAAAAAAAACCAACAGCGGGGTTTCCTCCTCTGCCCATTCTCAAAATTTGCTCCTTCAGACAGCCACTGGCTCTCATAAATCATTTTTATGATAGCCAATGGGGGGCAACTGTGAATACTCAAATTTTGAGGCTCAAAGAGCCAGTTTCCCGGACTGCAAACAGTCCGGCCGGAGAAGCCTCCGGAACGAAAAAAAAAACTAGAAAGTCTGTCAGCCGTGGCGATGGCAGCCGCCCTTAACAGCGACTGCGGTCATCTGTGAATACCCAATTTTGAGGCTCAAAGAGCCAATTTTCCAGAACTGCAAACAGTCTGGCCGGACCGGAGGCCATTCGGAAAGTTCACCAGAACTATGCCAATATGGACTTGAAATGTCCGAAAAATTATGAGGATCGCGGAACTGGTCCCCGAATATTTTTTGGAGGTCCGGAACTCCTGAAAAAGCCTCCGGAACGAGAAAGAAAGCACACGGGTCGATGTGCCCGCCCTCAGGGGTGGGCACGCCCGCCTCATGGGGCAGGCATGCCCGCCCCCCCCCCCCCCGGGCGGGCCAGCCCACCCTTAAGGGCGATCCAGCCCGCCCTGGAGGGGCAGCACGCCCGCCCTCAAGGGGCAGCAGAGGGGGCGGGCACGCCGGCCCTCAAGGGCGGGCCAACCCGCCACCAAGGTGCAGGCACGCCCGCCCCCCTGAGGCGGGCACGCCCGCCCTCGAGGACGGGCAGGACCGCCCTCGGGTCTCCTTTTTTCCTATAAAATTTGCCCCGGGGCCTCCGTTTTTACCTACTCAGTCTGTGTTGACAGACGCTCCTTCTCCCTTACGCTCTTTGCGATTCTTTACTGCTTTTCTGCATTTTTAATTTTAGATTTTATCGCTTTCTTGCCTTGTTAATTGGTCACAAAAATTAATTAATTTATATTCCCTTAACGAGGAGCTTAACCTGGAGTTAAGAAGTGGCCGTCGATTAAATCAGGTACATAAACTAAACTCTGCTTATTTAATTTTAGCACTTCATGCATGCTTCTCTTCTACTCCTAATAATTCTACAACTGCATAAACGCATTACATGTCATCATTAGGCAAATAAGCTGCCTCAATATATAAATTTAGGCTAATGCCCGGTTAATTAATAATCGTGGTATTAAAGCCTAAAATCCGACAATATTGGCCTAAAAAGACCTAGTTAATCAATAACTACGGTTAATTGCTTTTATTTCGAACAGCCTGGCTTAAGTCCAATTAATCAATAATTGTGGCTAAAAAGCCTTAATCAATCACGTTTTGGCAACAAATTGCCTACAATTAAATCAACCACATTTTGGCAACAAATTGCCCACGGTTCAATCAATTTTTGGCAAACAAATTACCTATGAATTAGATTAACCACCTTTTAGCAACAAATCGCTTAAATCACAATTTTTGGCTAAAAGCCTTCAAACAATTGCTTTTGGCAAATAAAATTCCTTAAGTCAATCAATTTTGGCGACAAACGCCCAATCAATCATTTTGGCAATCAAATTGCCTAAATCACTCTTTTTTTGGCTAAAAGCCTTAAAATCAATCATTTTGGTGACAATCGCCTAAAATCAATCATTTTGGCAATCGAATTGCCTAAATCACCCTTTTTGGCTAAAAGCCTTAAAATCAATCGTTTTGGCGACAATCGCCTAAAATCAATCATTTTGGCAATCAAATTGCCCAACCAACATTTTGGCAACAAATGCCTAAAAAACAATCAATCTTTGGCAAAATGCCTAAACAAAATGCACAAAGCATACACACACTCATACATAAAGCATCCCCTTCAAAGCCCTTCAAAGAAGGCCTATCGTACTACGTTGACTTTGATCTTCCATTCAAACGGAAGTATGTAGGCACGTTCGGGATTTAACCCCGGGTGGTAAGTCAAAATCACATAAACATTTTTCATTGGTCCAAATCACATCATCTTTCACCTTGCAAAGCATTCATTCATAGGTTAGTTCATCAGCATGACATAGTCTCGGGATCCATCTCGGGTTTGCACACCATGCCTTAAACATTGGGATAATTGATCTAGTAATTAGGTTAATTAAAATCGGAGTCAACTTAGGGTTTTTTCCTAGTTTACCCTAAAATAATTAAACAAGGTGGCGACTCACACATCAAGTGCATTTCTCCCTTAGTCACATGCGTTTTCATGCATTAATATTTGGGGAGGGGTTCATAGCTGGTCTAGTGGCGAACCGGGAATTCGGTGCCTAGCAATGAATGGAGTTGCAGCGGTCGTGTCCCGAGAGTCAGGGCATTCCGACTGACTGGTACCTGTTGACGCGTGATTTTATGCCTCCACCTGACCCAATGATGATATAAGGACAAGGGACAAGGTATCACGATGAACCAGAAGTGTTTGAACCAAAAATTGAATCAAACTGCCCAAAGGAGCCTGACCCGCGTTAGGGTTGCGTCACGCAGCTAGTACCTACGTGACGGCACTATTAGCTGCGTCACGCAGCTCTAACAGGGCTGACACCTCTGGCGCGCGCCCGTGCAACGGCCTGCACTGTTTGTATGGATACGCGGCAACTGTATGAAAAGTAAGTCGCGTCACGCAGGTTTACGGGTGCGTCACGCAGCTTCTACCCGCGTGACGCGACTGCCCTATTGCCCTAGCCATATAAATACAACATTTCACAGTAAAAACGGGACTTTTTGACATTTTCTCTGATTCTTAGCTCTAAAAAATTGAAAAAGCTTTAACCTAAGTTTACAAAACGGCTAGGGTTTTCTTCCCCAAGAACTCAAGTGAGTAAACTTGAGGAAGATCAAACCATTAGACATTTTGGTTTTGGAAATCAAAAGAAAAACAAAAAAAAGATAAAGAGAGCAAAAGAGAGAAAAGATAAAAGAAAAACGTTTGTTTGGATAACCATGCTTCTGGAATTGTGATACAACATCTCTGAACTAACCTCAGTGCATGCAATCCCCAAATCTGAGGGCTAGGTAACGATTCTAACTTCTCTTTTTCATTTCTAATATTCTATCTCTTAAAAATCTCATTTTTCTAGTATTTGATTAATTTGGTATTGGTTAAACGCCATTTTGCCCATTTCTGAGTATTTCTGGGTTGTGTTAAATCACTGTTAACAAAAAAGAAACGTTAAAAAGGTAGTTTGAAAGGTAGTTGCGAACCAGAGTAGTCGCGTCACGCAGGTAGTAGCTGCGTGACGCGACTGTTCATGTCCAAAAGTCTTTGATTCGGACTGGACCACCTGCGTGACGCGGCTACTTGTGCACCCAGTATACTTTTATTCTCATATTTGTATTTAATGTGATATCTTGAATAAATAATCAATAAAACTGAGAATTTTAATAAGTCACGAATAGTTCCGTCACGTAGCTAGGAGTTCCGTCACGCGACTGTTCTTCATAGAACAGCTGCGTGACGCAGCTGTTCCTATTTCCAGTAATATAATAAAAGTTTCATCACGCGACTGTTCTTCATAGAATAGCTGCGTGACGCAACTGTTCCTATTTCCAGTAATATAATAAAAGTTCCGTCACGCAACTGTTCTTTATAGAACACCCGCGTGACGCGACTGTTCTAAAGTTCCAGAATGAATTATGAGAGTTGCGCCACGCGACTGTTCTTCATAGAATAGCTGCGTGACGCGACTGTCTTAAAATTCCAGAATAGTTTCCTTATTTCGTTTTAATTTCATGTTACTAAGTAGATTTTAATCCTAACCCGGAAAATGATCAATTATGGGCAAACTGAGTCTTAATCAAACTAAATCAATTAATTATTGATGATTATGAGATTTTTAGGATTTATTTCTTGTTGTTTATCATTAATTATATTATTAAACTCGATTTGTGGCCCGCCTTTAACCATAAGGCAAGAGCGGGTCTTTTTATCTTTACTTGATATGTATTATGGGTGGATGATGGATATGATGATTTATTTGTAATGAATGAAATGAATGAACCTAATTGGGACGGTTAATTAATTTTCTACTTAGGAACTCGGTTCGATTTTTTTTTCGGGTTGGGTTTAAATAATTGGCTTTTCTAAAATAAAATCAAATTAGAAATCGTAGGTTAAAAGAGGCCGATTTTCCGGGCGTCGGCTTCCAATGGGCCGACGTACCTAATTCCCTTACCTAGAATCGTACTTGGTACGCCTGACCAGTTTTCTTTCAAATAATTTGACCTTAAATAATATGGGTTAAAATGGAGTCACTTTTATAAAATTAAAATTGGAAACTGTTGACGCGTGGATTTATGTCCCACCGAACCCGATGATGATATGAGGATAAAGGATGAGGTTTCACAATAAACCAGAAGTGCCTGAATCAAAAATCGAACCAAACCGCCCAAGGGAGCCTGACCCATGTTAGGGCTGCGTCACGCAGCTATAACCTGCGTGACGCCACTTCTAGCTGCGTCACGCAGCTCTAACGGGTCTGACACCTTTGGCGCGCGCCCGTGCAGTGGCCTGCACTGTTTGTATGGATACGCGGCAGCTGTACGAAAAAGTAAGTCACGTCACGCAGGCTTACGGGTGCGTCACGCAGCTCATACCTGCGTGACGCGACTGCTCTGTCGCCCTAGCCATATAAATACTGCATTACACAGCAAAAACGGGACTTTTGAACTCTTCTTATTTTTCTCTCAAAAACACTAAGGCATTTTAAAGAAAAAGAAAACAATTGCGGCTGGGGTTTTCCTCAAAGACTCCAGTGAGTAACTTTGAGGAAGATTAAGTCATTAAGCACAAAGATTAAAAACAAAAAAAAAGAAGAAAAAGAAAAAGAACATAAAAAGAGAGAAAAGAAAGGCTTTTATGGTTAAGTTTGGACGTTGGACATTTCTGGGATCGTGAAGTTTCATCCTTAGATCAACCATATCGTATGCAATCCTCAAATCTGAGGGTTAGGTAATCATCTAATCCATCTTTTTTGCACTTTTAGTTATTTCTTTGTGAAAACTTCATTTGCTTAACGTTTTTAGTTAGTTTGGTTTGGGTTAGATTACATTTTGCCCATTTTTGAACGTTTCTGGATCATATTAAACCTCTGTTGATAAAAAAAGACACGTAAAAAGGGGATTTGAATGGTAGTTGCGGACCAGAGCAGCCGCGTCACGCAGCCCCTACCTGCGTGACGCGACTGTTCATGTCCAAAAGTCTTTAATTTAGATCGGACCACCTGCGTGACGCAGCTATTCGCAGACCCAGGATACTTTCGTATTTAATGTGATATTCTGAATGAATAATCAATAAAACTGAGAATATTAATAAATCGCAAATAGTTCTGCCACACAGCTTGGAGTTCCGTCACGCGACCGTTCTTCATAGAACAGCCGCGTGACGCAACTATTCCAATTTCCAGTGATACAGTAAGAGTTGCGCCACGCGAGTGTTCTTCATAGATCACCCGCGTGATGCGACTGTTCTAAAGTTCCACTATGAATAAGGATACCCGCGTGACGCGACTGTTCTTCATGGAGCAGCTGCGTGACGCGACTGTCCTAAAAATTTCAGTGTGCTTTCCTTATTTCACCTTAATTTTATATTATTAAGTGGGCTTTAATCTTAATTCAAAAACGATCAATCATGGGCAAAATAAATTTTAATCAAATCAAACCAATTAACTTTTAATGATCTTGAGGTTGTTACATTTTATTATTATTATTATTATTATTATTATTCATTGTTCATTATATTGTCAAATTCGGTTTGTGGCCCGCCTTTAACCATAAGGCAAGAGCGGGTCTTTTCTTTTACTTTAGTATGTGTTATGGATGGATGGTGGATGATATATCTTATTTTGTGATGAATGCAATGGATGAAAATTGATTGGGACGGTTAAGTAATTTTCCACATAGGAACTCGGTTCAATTCATACGGATTGGGTTTAAATAAATTGGCTTTTTCTAAAATAAAATCAATTTAGAAATCGTAGGTTAAAAGAGGCCGGTTTTTCCGGGCGTCGACTTCCAACGGGCCGACGTACCCAATTCCCTTACCTAGAACCTCATTGGTTCGCCTGACCAGTTTTTCCAAAATAAAAGGCCTTGAATAAAATGGGTTTAAAATGGAGTCACTTTTACAAAAACAAAAAATAAAAACGGTCCCATTGCCGAAATAATGGGTGGCGACTTAAAATGTTTTATAAGACCGATTTATTCGGCATCGCATATCCAAAAAGGTTTTATCGCTTCTTATCTAAAAATATAAATAAAACCAAAAATTCTCCGGGGGAATAACAGTTTTTGGCGACTTCACTGGGAATTTTGCACCCACTATCCCCGGTTGTTTTTAATAAACAATGTAGTAGTTGCAGTTAGGAATTGACTCTAAAGGCCTACTATTTCTAAATAAAAATTGGTTTGAAAAAGCCGATGGAAAATTATTAACCGTCCGTATGTGTTTAAATGCTTTGATTTTTCTTAGGACCTTTGCATTCATACCGCATTCCTTGCTTCTCACCTCATTCTACCCGTATCACCCACTACAAAAAAAACGTCATTTTGCGACCGACAAATCGGTCGCAAAATGGCTAACATCGGTCGCAAATTGTACTTTGCGACCGATCTGCGACCGAAATATGTTGGTCGCAAAATACCTGGTCGCAAAAAATAATAGCGACCGATTATACTTTGCGACCGATTATATCGGTCGCAAAACTGGAATAATCGGTCGCAATTTTTGGTCGTGGTTTAATTTGAAATTCAGTCGCTAATTTGGTCGCAGGAAAAACGGTCGCAAATATTTTTAATCGGTCGCAAATCGGTCGCAAAATGTTAATTTAAAATTGTAAGTTTCGGTATCAAATCGGTCGCAAATCAGTCACAAAATTAAAAAAAAAATAAAAAAAATTAAATATTATTATAAAACCAAAATTTTTCCGCACCTGTGAAAATTGACATATATACACATATATATCACACACGCAATTCAAGAACAATGTAAAAATGAAATTTTTATTGTACTGAACAAATTAAAATATCAAAATATAAATAAAAAACTAAAAAGGTCCAAAATCAAATCTATGCTGCTGCTCATCTGCAGGATCCGATGTCGGATTGCCGGGAGGAGTACCTGCTGGATGTGATGTAGCGCCAGGAGGGGTGACCAAGGTATCGTCTGCAGCATCGGGATTAGGAGCCAGAAGTGGCTGCTGCTGAGACATCGAAACATGTCAGTCTGTAGCAGGCGCAGGATCAGAGGAAGAAGTACCAGCACGGGGCTCACCGGACAGCCGCATCACATGCGCTCTAAGCTCTGCAATCTGTCTCTGCTGATCAGCAAGCTGAGCCCGTATATCATCATCATACTGCGAGTCAGTGTGCTCCGGCTGTCGTGCTGCGCTGGCTGTAGAAGCGTGAGCTGCTGAACCAGTGTAAAACTGTGATGCCTGAGACCCGATGCCGTATACCTTCCTCTTCTTCTCGCCCCCTACAGCTTCGAGATAAAGCGCTACCTCGTCAATTCTTGACTCAGCTTCGGATTCATCGGTCTGAGAAGTAACAATATGCTCCCGAGCTGTAGTATAATTCTCCTGAAAACAAAAAATTAATTAATCAATGCAATTGCAAGCTTTATTATATTCAACTTTGTACATCTTCACAATGATTAGAGGGTAAATGTAAATATTATTCATTGTTACTTACATTGACGCTCAGCGCACGTCTGTCGACAAAGGTATTACGATCGTGGTCCTTCGTGTGAGTGTATGTAAACACCTCCATCGGTGTGGGCTCACGACCTAATTCTTTAGCCTGTAATGAATTTTTATGCATGATATATTAATATATATAGTGTCCTTTCATTAAACATCAGTTTCTTGTAAAGGGACTAGTTCACTTACTAATAATCGAGCTGTCTCTATAGCAGATATAGATCCGCCTGTGTGTCGCGAAGGTCCTGCTCCATCACCGCCAGTCTCACTGCGCCTATTTTGTGCAAATATCTCTCGCTTTCTCTTGAATGCAGGATCCTCCCAAGCCTTTTGCCAGCTCTCCCATATCTCCTGAGACACGCACTGCTGCTTCTTACCGCTTCTTCTCATCCTATAGGTGAAGTCAGCGTATCGATCGGCGCATATCTTCTCCCAGGCTACTTTCAGCATAGCCGTAATGGCCTCGTCCCATATGAAATGTTTCTGCAAAAAAAATGAAATATAGCGTTTAAACACTAAGGATGTATCTTGAATTGTAAACATTGAATGATGATATAACTTAAACCAAAGAATACCTGGAACTCCTCCCAATAAAAGTCTCTCGCCTCTTGTGGTACGGCATCCCATGTGTATCCTTCTTTATGCAGCTGTAGCTTGATTATCTTCAAAATTTGCCTCGCTGCTCGAGAAGATGGATATATGCTGAAAAAAAACAGAAGTGAAATATAATTACACGAAAGCATCACAGTTATGAATAAGTACAAAATATAATTACAAAATATGCCTGCAGAAAATTTGAATAAGTACTTACTGTCCCGCTACCAAACTAAGGGTGATACGTGGATCTGATGAAGCTGCAAAAGAAATGACAAATGTTATAAATTTTTAGATAATTAATATATAATTAAAATGACAGTTATGACATTTATGATTACCTTGCACAGTAGGTGACTGTGCAGCTGGTGGAGTCTGTACTGGTCCAGAAGAGGAAGGAGCAGAAGAGGAAGGAGCAGAAGAGGAAGGAGCAGAAGGCTGTGACGGTGTGAACCCCTCCCCAAAATATCATGGGCATGTGAATGCATGTGACTAAAGGAAGAAATGCACGTGAATGTATGAGTCGCCACCTTGTTTAATTGTTTTAGGGTAAACTAGGAAAAACCCTAAGTGACTCCAATTTTAATTAACCTAGTTACTAGATTAATTAGCCCAATGTCTAAGGCATGGTCTTCGAACCCGAGGTGGATCCCGAGACTATGTCATGCTGATGAAACTAACCTAAGTGAATGAATGTTTGCTTTGCAAGGAAGATGAAGTAATTGGACCAAATGAAATGTTTGAATGAATTCGACTTGCCACTCGGGGTGAAATCCCGAACGTGCCTACGTACTTCCGTTTGAATGGAAGATCAAAGTCAACGTAGTTCGATAGGCCTTCTTTGAAGGGCTTTGAATGGGATGCTTAATGCATGAGTGTGTGTATGCTTTGTGCATTTTTGTTTAGGCATTCTGCCAAAGAATTGATTGTTTTAGGCATTTGTTGCCAAAATGTTGATTGGGCAATTTTATTGCCAAAAATTGACTGATTTAAGGCTTTTAGCCAAAAAGATTGATTTAGGCAATTTGATTGCCAAAATGATTGATTTTAGGCGCTTGTCGCCAAAATGATTGATTTTAAGGCTTTTAGCCAAAAGATTGGTTAGGCGATTTGTCGCCAAAATGATTAAGGCATTTGTGCCAAAGGTGTTTTGTTGGGCGATTGTCGCCAAAATGATTAAGGCAATTTTATTGCCAAAATTGATGATTTGAGGCTTTTAGCCAAAAAGTTTGATTTAGGCAATTTGTTTGCCAAAAGTTGATTGGGCGTTTGACGCCAAAAATTGATTTAAGGCTTTTAGCCGAAAAGAGTTGATTTAGGCAATTGTTGCCAAAAAGTTGATTGGGCGATTGTCGCCAGAATTGATTGATTTAAGGCAATTGTGCCAAAATGAATTGATTTAAGGCTTTAAAGCCAAAAGATTGATTAGTTTTAAGGCATTTTGCCAAAGCTTTGATTCAAGCGATTTGTCGCTATGAAAAAAAAGAATTAATTCTCATTTGTAGGCAATTTGTTTGCCAAAAGTGATTTATTAAAGGCTTTTAGCAAAAATTTTGATTTGAGCGATTTATCGCTGAAAAACTTGATCAATTCTCACTTATAGGTAATTTGTTTGCCTAAAGTGATTAATTAAATTGAAATATAGGCAATTTATTGCCATAATAAAAAAAAGTGTTTAATTAGGGCCTTTTAGTCACAATTATTGATTAATTAGACTTAAGCCAAAAACTGTTCGAAATAAAAGCAATTTCACCATAGTTATTGATTAACTAGGCTTTTAGCCAGTATTGTCGAATTTTAGGCTTTAATACCACGATTATCGATTAACCGTGCATCTAAGCTTAATTTTATTTAATTGAGGCAATTTATTTGCCTAGTGGATGATATGAATGCATTTATGCAGTTATAGAATTTAGGAGGAGTAGAAAAGAAGCATGCATGAAGTGCTAAAATTAAAAAAGACAGAGTTTAGTTTTGTGTACCTGATTTAGTCGACGGCCACTTCTTAACTCTAGGTTAAGCTCCTCGTTAAGGGAAATTAATTAATTTAATTTTAATGACCACTTAACAAAGAAAGAAAGCAATAAAAGCTAAATTAAAATGCAAAAAAGCAGTAAAGAATCGCAAGGAGCGAGAGGGAGAAGGAGCGTCCGTCAACACAGACTGAGTGTGGAAAAAAGGAGGCCCGAGGCCTGTATTTATAGGCACAAAAAAACGGACTGTTTTCGGTGGCCGGGTCGCCGGCCCGGCGGCCATCCCGGCGGCCTGCCCGGCGGCCGGGCCGCCGGTCCGTAGGCGGCTGGGCCGCCGACTTGGCGACCTTCCCGGCGGCCGAGCCGCCGGTCCTCCGGCGGCTGGGCCGCCGGGTCGGCGGCCTGACCGACGGCTGGGCCGCCGGGATGGGCCGCCGGCTCGGCAGCTGGCTCCGGTGGCTGAGCCACCGGGGCAGGCAGGTTCACTCCGGGGGCTTTTCCGGGAGTTCCGGACCTCCAAAAAATATTCCGGGACCAGTTCCGTGATCCTCGTAATTTTCCGGACGTTTCAAGTACCATATTGGCATACTTCCGGTGAACTTTCCGAAAGGCCTCCAGTCCGGCCGGACTGTTCGCAGTCGGAAAAAACAGGCTTTTGAGCCTCAAAAATTTGAATATTCACAGGCGACTGCAGCCGCTGTCGCCGGCGGCCGTGCCGCCGGCGATAGCGGCCAACGCCGCCTTTAAGGGCGGCCGCCACCGCCGCGGCCGGGAAAACCGGCTTTTCGAGTCTCAAAATTTGAGTATTCACAATTGCCCCCCACCGGCAACCATAAAAATGATTTATGGGTGTCGGTGGTTGTCTGAAGACCAAATTTTGAGGATGGGCAGCGGAGGAAACCCCGCCGTGGTTTTTTTTTTTTTTTTTTTTGAAAATGAAATGATCAAATGCATGGATTTATGTTGGTAACTTAAAGATGTTTTTGCCTCTTAATGAGGGCTTAAAAAGAAGTTTTGCCTCTTAATGAGGGCTTGAAAAGAGATTTTGCCTCTTAAAGGACTTGAAAAGAGATTTTGCCTCTTAGTGAGGGCTTGAAAAGAGATTTTGCCTCTTCGAGGACTTGAAAAGAGATTTTGCCTCTTAGAGGACTTGAAAAGAGATTTTGCCTCTTAGTGAGGGCTTGAAAAGAGATTTTGCCTCTTCGAGGACTTGAAAAGATGTTTTGCCTCTTAGTGAGGGCTTGAAGAGATGTTTTGCCTCTTAATGAGGGCTTGAAAAGAGATTTGTTTTATTTTTCTTTGAGAACCAAGGGTCCACCTAAAGTCGAAATGATCAAATGGCTTGGTTTTGGATGAAAAAGGGTTGGTTATTGGTTAGGGTTTCACCCTAGGTTTTATGTAAGAAAGTTAACCATTAACCGGGTTCTACCCTGGGTTTGGGTAAAAGAGATTGACGATGGTTGGGTTCCACCCTGGGTTGTGTTTGTTTTTTTTTTTATAACACTTGCCCCTGAATTCGACTTGGAGGATTTTGCCCCCTGCTTGAGGGAATTGATGCCTTTATTAGCTGAAACAGAATTTCTTCTTAATGAAAGACTAAAATTCTGTGATTACTTCTGTGATGGGAGAATGGTGAAGGTTCTTATCACTTCTTGCCCCCAGAATGGTGCTGACCATGGAATACTTCAAAACATTGGTGTTGTATTTGTCCTTTCGATCGAGGAATCAAAGAGAACAAGGTTACTTATATGACTCGAGGAAACGGACAATGTGGATGACATCGCTCGTCTGAAAGGATCGAAGAAACGATGGTCCGAGCGGAGACGAGGTATTAAAGAATTACCTCTCAATGATTATGTTTGACACTTTTTTAGGGATTGTTTTGACATTTTTCTCTCTCCCTCTTTCTTCGAGGAATGACTCAAAGAGTGACGCTTTCAAAACGGACTTTTGAGAATGACTCGATTTTTGTGGCCCGTTGTGGAATGACCACTGGTGATGGAGACTTGATTTTAGAGACTCGATTTAGAGACCCAAAGTTTTCTTGTAGTGAATTTTGACTCGAAGGAACTCAGTGATTCCTGGAAAAAATGATTTATATACTCCCAAGGAGACCTTTGAAAGCACCTTTTTTTTTTTTTTTTTTTTTTTTTTTTTTTTTTTTGGCCTTAACTTTTGCCTAGTAGCCGCCCTTTCGGGTTTTCGACTCTAGCAGGCTCTTTGCCCTAACTTTTGCCTAGACCGCCCTTTCGGGTTTTCAGCCTAGCGGGCTCAATTCTTGCCTGAAGCCGCCCTTTCGGGTTTTCAACTCCAGCTTTTATTTTTCTTTTCTTCTCTTTTTTTATTTTTTATTTTTTATATTGGCAAAGAGAAAATGCTATTTATGCTGCAAACTTATGTTTGTGACCGCGCCTTTGTGGCTGCCTACGTATCTCCAAGAACTCTTCGGGGGATGGGGAGAATCAGGTCTTTCGTAGTTCCTTCCGGGATGCGAACTTCGTGCTCGGCTGGTGCGGAATTCATCTCCGTCTTGATACTAGTGCGGAATTCCTTTCCGTCTTGGTGCGGAATTTATTTCCGGCTTGCTGCTGGGGCAGAATTCAATTCTGACTTAATTTTGATTGTGGAATTCATTTCCGATTTGACTTCTTCGGGATTCCTTCCTGACTTGATATTAATACAGAATTCATCTCCGATTTGATTTTTTTTTTTTTTTTTTTGCGGGATTCCTTCCCGGCTGGATGTCTCTGCGGGATTCTTTCCCGACTGGATGTCTTTGCGGGATTCTTTCCCGGCTTGATGTTGATGCAGAATTCATTTCTGACTTAATTTCTTTCGCGGGATTTCTTCCCGGCTTGATGTCTTTGCGGGATTCCTTCCCGACTTGATGTCTTTGCGGGATTCATTCCCGACTGGATGTCTTCGCGGGATTCTTTCCCGGCTTGATGTTGATGCAGAATTCATTTCTGACTTGATTTCTTCGCGGGATTCCTTCCCGGCTTGATGTCTTTACGGGATTCATTCCTGACTTAGATGATGTTGAATCAACTTATTGACTCGAGCTCGTATGATAGTGATGACCCTAGGCGAATCTGACTTTGTTGTTGTAGTGGTTTTACCACTGGTTGACTGAAATGTGACTTGTATTCGCCACAAAGAGTTTTGAATACCCACATTGTGGCGGTAACTTGAGGGGCTTGAGTGTTGAAGAAGCTTTTATGCTTTGAGTTTATGGCTTTGCCATGTTTGAATTCTTGAGGTTAATTTGATTCCTTTTCTTGAACTTTATCTTCCTCTGAACTTGAAACTTATTTCCTCAATGGTTCTCCTCTCCATAAGGAATTTTGAGGAGACTCTTCCTTTTCCCCGTTTTGAGAAATGATCCTTGTTTATAAGGACACTTGTACTTGTGCCATGCTTGGCGCTTGATTTTCAAGGTGTTTGTTGTCATCCAATTCGTGAAAATGACTGCTTCTTTTAACTTGCTTTTTCAAAGTGTGAGTAGCCGCTTGGTCTTTGTCCTTATGGCTGAAATGATTTGTCATCTACCCTTGATGGTCTTGAATTTAACGGAGAGCCTGCAGTTGACCCGTTTTTGACAACTCGATTTCCTGTAGCTTTGTCCTTGATTTCTTTCTTTTGTGCAGGAGTTCCTCTTTGACCCATTTTTTTCTTTTGCTTGTTTTCTTCCTTTTGACCAGGGGTTCCTTTTGTCCCGTTTTTCCCTATGCCTGCTTAGAAGCAGCCTCTCCATAAAGAATTTCGAGGCAACTAGATTCTGAGATGACTTGAGTAGTGTATGGATAGCATTGCGACTTCGTGCAGACCCAACCCAATTCCAAATATAACTTCTTTTATTCTGTCGCTTTTAAGCTCGAAATTCAAACACCTCTCTGTCGGAGCATCTTCCATTCCTGGGTTTTTGGAGAAACCATTCTGGCCCTAACCCCTTCAATCGGCTTTGCCTCGGTACTGTTTTGAAGTCTTGCGTACCCTTTGCTGGATCCTTTCCATGATTACCCTTCAAAACTTCCCCTTTGATGGTGCTTCTTAGGATGCCCCCAGCTTTGATTGATGCAGAGCAAATGAAAGGATGAATGCATTTTTCTTTGCCCATTTTTATTATCTTTTTGTCATTTTTTTTATTTTTTTCAATTTTTTTTTATTATTTTTTTTCGATTTTTTTTTTTTTTTTTTTTTTGCTTTCACAGGCAAGGATAGGGAAAGAGTATAAATATGATTGGAACGTAAACTGATCCCTTTTTATTGATAAGACAAAATTTGTGTACAAAAGACACTTAGATTTACAAATGAATACTTGAATGGAAATGAAAAAGAAAAAAACGAGACCCTAAAAGATAGACTCTAGGTGGACTGTGATGGACTAGGATTGGATTGACTGTAGTGACTTTGTTCTTCTCGATGCTTCAATCGATCAGACATGTTGTTGTTGGTCTTGAACAATTCCTTTGTTCTTTTGGAGGCTTGATCTCAACCTTCTCAGACACAAACTTCATTCAATTCTAAGAAAAAGTTCGAAAGGATCGAACGATTCTTGTTCAGCAAATTTTTTTTGCATTAATCCCATGGTTAGGCAAGGGATTGGTTGATGTTCAGCTTGCTCTTGGGGATGATGGACCCATTGTCAACTAGGTCTTGTAGACGATTTTTCAAAGTCCAGCATGATTCGGTCTTATGCCCATGTCCTTGATGGTACTCACAGTATTCATTGGCTTTGAAATTCCGGGGTAGGGGATTTGGTAATGGCCTTGCTTCTAAGGGCTTCAGTAAATTTGCTTTTACTGCTTCTTGGAACACCAAAAGGATTGGCATGCCGAGATCAGTATATTGCCTCCTTGGTTGATTGTTTCCCAAATTCCCAACACGTAAAGGATTCATGGGGATTATACTGGCTATTTCATTTGTCTCACTGGACCCAGCATGATTCTGCTTCTTGTATGAGTCTTCTTTGAGTTGACCCAACTGGATTAAGTCTTCCACCTTAGTTGCAGTCGCAATGAGCGATTGGAACGTAGGCAAGTACTGTGTTTGAAGATGTGACTGGTAGACAGGCAGTAAATTATTGATTATTATGTCAACTTGTTCCTGTTCAGAGGGTCGGTTGATCATTTGAGCGGCTTTGGCTCTCCACCTCGAAAGGAACGAGGAGAAAGGCTCATTGTTCTTTTGTTTAGTGGTTTCTAGCTCCCTCCGGGTAACATCCACTTCAATATTATAATGGTACTGCGTGTTGAAAGCATTGCATATGTCCTCCCAATTCTTCATTTTGGAACGATCCAAGCTAACAAACCATCTTAATGCAGCACTAATCAAAGATTGCTGAAACAACTGAGCAAGGAGCTCGCTGTTCAGGCCAAACGGGTTTAGGGCACCCACATACATTTTCAGATGAGTTTTGGGACATGTGGTTCCGTCAAACTTATCCATGTTGGGCATTTTGAATTTTGTCGGCAGTCTCGCTTCGGGGAACAAGGACAAGGAGTCCATGTCCACCACTTCCTTGTGTGTTTTAAGGGCAGTGATTGACCTTTCCAACAGTTCTAATTTTTCTCTCATTTTTTGAGCTCCCATCTCAGAAGCAGTTCTGGAGGGCATGTCATCCAGGTTAAGGGTAGGGTTTATCGGTTCAACACTAGGTCCCTGATTGGAGGTAGCAGGTCCACTTCCCCCAGGAGAAGCCCCATTTCCATTACCTAGCTCAGCTATTAGGGCAGTCCTCTGTGCAGCTAAGGCCTCATTCATTCTGGCCTCCATCCTGGCTTCCATTTGTTCCATGAGGTTTTGGATGTCAGACAGTGATGCCATTGGTGCAGTCGGGGTTGTTGGACTTGCGGATGAGAGCTCAGTTGGTGTTTCGGGTACGGGTGGTCTTTGGAGGGGTACCTGTGAAAGGACATAGTCAAAATGATTAGACTATCCTATATAAGGTGTTTTCATAGGGTATGTGAGATAGTATGAGGTAGGGTAATGTCGGTATGCTGGGACACCTAGGATAGGACCCAATGGGATGTGATATGTAAGGTAGAGTGCTTAGGGCTGAACACCTCGACTTTTCGAAAGGCCCTAAGTTCTCAAAGAAGATATATTTTTTAATTGGGCCTTAGGGCCAAATTGGGAATTTTTGGGCCTTCGGGGCCAAAATGTGAATTTTCGAGCCTCTGTGGCCAAATTGCGAACTTTTGGGCCTTCGTGGCCAAATTGGAAATTTTTAGGCCCTCGGGGCCAAGATGTGAATTGTTGGGCCTTCGGGGCCAAATTGGAAATTTTTGGGCCTTCGGGGCCAAAATGTGAATTTTTGGGCCTTTGGGGCCAAATTGGGAACTTTTGGGCCTTTGGGCCCAAATCGAAAATTTTTGGGCCTTTGGGGCCGAAATGTGAATTCTTGGGCCTTAGTGGCCAAATTGAGAATTTTCGGGCTTTAGTGGCCAAATTGAGTTTTTTGGGCCTTAGGGGCCAAAATGGGCATTTTTGGGCCATCGAGGCCAAATTGGAAATTTTTGGGCCTTTGGGGCCAAGATGTTAATTGTTGGGCCTTCGGGGCCAAATTGGAAATTTTTGGGCCTTCGGGGCCAAATTGGAAATTTTTGGGCCTTCGGGGCCAAGATGTGAATTATTGGGCCTTTGGGGCCAAATTGGGAACTTTTGGGCCTTTTGGGCCCAAAATGTGAATTCTTGGGCCTTTGGGGCCGAAATGTGAATTCTTGGGCCTTTGTGGCCAAATTGAAAATTTTTGGGCCTTAGTGGCCAGACTGAGAATTTTTGGGCCTTAGGCCAAATTGAGAATTTTCGGGCCTTATGGGCCAAATTGGGAATTTTTGGGCCTTTGGGGCCAAAATGGGAATTTTTGGGCCTTATGGGCCAAATTGAGAATTTTTGGGCCTTTGGGGCCAAATTGGAAATTTTTGGGCCTTTGTGGCCTAATTGGGAAATTTTTGGGCCTTTGGGGCCAAATTGAGAATTTTTAGGCCTTCGGGGCCAAATTGGAAATTTTTGGGCCTTTGGGGCCTAATTGGAAATTTTTAGGCCTTTGGGGCCAAATCGGGAATTTTTGGGCCTTTGGGCCAAATTGAGAATTTTTCAGGTCTAAGGACCAAAATGTAATTTTCTAGGTCTCGGGGATCAAAATGTGATTTTCCAACTTTGAAATGGAATTTTCTTTTTAATGAGATGATATGTCATGAATGCGCACAACATCACGTCATACTTCGTTTAATGATATGATTCGTATCATTTGGTGCATACAGTCCTAAAGGATAGGTTCTATAGGCTATGACACAAATAGAGAATTGGCTTATAAGGGACCCTTGAACCTTGAGTATGGATATACCTAACCACATGTGAAACAAAGAGTTTCACGTGGGTCCAACGGTACGCATACCCATGGGCCACCCCCAAAAGGATTAGGGGCGGTTTGCGGTAACAGGGAGGACGCTTTGGCTGTCCGTCGACATAATCAAAGAGACCTGCCGATCAGCGCTACTTGCTATCCAGACTCAGAAGTTTGAACAGAGAGAGAAGAAATTCATTTGAAATTCACTTTTTATGTAATGGAGAAAAAGATTCTCTCAATCGTGCAAATAAATAAATAAATTAAAATGTCTTAAACAATTTGTACAATTTGAGTTTAAATTCCTCATCTCGTATTCTTAAAGAAAGAATACTTGATTTGTGCTAAGGTACCCTGCAAAATAAAGCATTGTAAAATAATGCCCTAAAGAAGGACAGGTTAGTTTACACAGCAATTGTAGTCCACTTTATGCAAAATGATTACATAAATCCCCAGTGAAGTCGCCAAACTGTGAACCCCTCCCCAAAATATCATGGGCATGTGAATGCATGTGACTAAAGGAAGAAATGCACGTGAATGTATGAGTCGCCACCTTGTTTAATTGTTTTAGGGTAAACTAGGAAAAACCCTAAGTGACTCCAATTTTAATTAACCTAGTTACTAGATTAATTAGCCCAATGTCTAAGGCATGGTCTTCGAACCCGAGGTGGATCCCGAGACTATGTCATGTTGATGAAACTAACCTAAGTGAATGAATGTTTGCTTTGCAAGGAAGATGAAGTAATTGGACCAAATGAAATGTTTGAATGAATTCGACTTGCCACTCGGGGTGAAATCCCGAACGTGCCTACGTACTTCCGTTTGAATGGAAGATCAAAGTCAACGTAGTTCAATAGGCCTTCTTTGAAGGGCTTTGAATGGGATGCTTAATGCATGAGTGTGTGTATGCTTTGTGCATTTTTGTTTAGGCATTCTGCCAAAGAATTGATTGTTTTAGGCATTTGTTGCCAAAATGTTGATTGGGCAATTTTATTGCCAAAAATTGACTGATTTAAGGCTTTTAGCCAAAAAGATTGATTTAGGCAATTTGATTGCCAAAATGATTGATTTTAGGCGCTTGTCGCCAAAATGATTGATTTTAAGGCTTTTAGCCAAAAGATTGGTTAGGCGATTTGTCGCCAAAATGATTAAGGCATTTGTGCCAAAGGTGTTTTGTTGGGCGATTGTCGCCAAAATGATTAAGGCAATTTTATTGCCAAAATTGATGATTTGAGGCTTTTAGCCAAAAAGTTTGATTTAGGCAATTTGTTTGCCAAAAGTTGATTGGGCCTTTGACGCCAAAAATTGATTTAAGGCTTTTAGCCGAAAAGAGTTGATTTAGGCAATTGTTGCCAAAAAGTTGATTGGGCGATTGTCGCCAGAATTGATTGATTTAAGGCAATTGTGCCAAGAATTGATTTAAGGCTTTAAAGCCAAAAGATTGATTAGTTTTAAGGCATTTTGCCAAAGCTTTGATTCAAGCGATTTGTCGCTATGAAAAAAAAGAATTAATTCTCACTTGTAGGCAATTTGTTTGCCAAAAGTGATTTATTAAAGGCTTTTAGCAAAAATTTTGATTTGAGCGATTTATCGCTGAAAAACTTGATCAATTCTCACTTATAGGTAATTTGTTTGCCTAAAGTGATTAATTAAATTGAAATATAGGCAATTTATTGCCATAATAAAAAAAAGTGTTTAATTAGGGCCTTTTAGTCACAATTATTGATTAATTAGACTTAAGCCAAAAACTGTTCGAAATAAAGGCAATTTCACCATAGTTATTGATTAACTAGGCTTTTAGCCAGTATTGTCGAATTTTAGGCTTTAATACCACGATTATCGATTAACCGTGCATCTAAGCTTAATTTTATTTAATTGAGGCAATTTGTTTGCCTAGTGGATGATATGAATGCATTTATGCAGTTATAGAATTTAGGAGGAGTAGAAAAGAAGCATGCATGAAGTGCTAAAATTAAAAAAGACAGAGTTTAGTTTTGTGTACCTGATTTAGTCGACGGCCACTTCTTAACTCCAGGTTAAGCTCCTCGTTAAGGGAAATTAATTAATTTAATTTTAATGACCACTTAACAAAGAAAGAAAGCAATAAAAGCTAAATTAAAATGCAAAAAAGCAGTAAAGAATCGCAAGGAGCGAGAGGGAGAAGGAGCGTCCGTCAACACAGACTGAGTGTGGAGAAAAGGAGGCCCGAGGCCTGTATTTATAGGCACAAAAAAACGGACTGTTTTCGGTGGCCGGGTCGCCGGCCCGGCGGCCATCCCGGCGGCTGGGCCGCCGACTCGGCGGCCTGCCCGGCGGCCGGGCCGCCGGTCCGTAGGCGGCTGGGCCGCCGACTTGGCGACCTTCCCGGCGGCCTGACCGGCGGCTGGGCCGCCGGGATGGGCCGCCGGCTCGGCAGCTGGCTCCGGTGGCTGAGCCACCGGGGCAGGCAGGTTCACTCCGGGGGCTTTTCCGGGAGTTTCGGACCTCCAAAAAATATTCCGGGACCAGTTCCGTGATCCTCGTAATTTTCCGGACGTTTCAAGTACCATATTGGCATACTTCCGGTGAACTTTCCGAAAGGCCTCCAGTCCGGCCGGACTGTTCGCAGTCGGAAAAAACAGGCTTTTGAGCCTCAAAAATTTGAATATTCACAGGCGACTGCAGCCGCTGTCGCCGGCGGCACGGCCGCCGGCGATAGCGGCCAACGCCGCCTTTAAGGGCGGCCGCCACCGCCACGGCCGGGAAAACCGGCTTTTCGAGTCTCAAAATTTGAGTATTCACAGACGGCGGCAGTACTGGATGCTGAGCTGAGGATGAAGCCCCAGACGTGCCTGAAGAAGGATGTGATGGCGGCAGTACTGGTCGCTGAGCAGATGACGAAGCCCTAGACGTACCTGACGAAGGACGAGGGATCGACCCTCCTCGTCCACGGGCACTGCGTCCAGGGCCATGACCTCCACGCGAACCACTGCCGGACGCGTCAGAATCAAACGGTCTGCCTCTAGCCATCTGTACTGCAGATATCAGAACCTAGATAAAATGAATTTATACAGTTATATGAATTGTAGAACATGTGGTAAATATGAGTAAACAAAGTGAATACCATTGAAATTCTTCATTAATAATATTAATTACATATACATTTATCAATTTGTAACAGTAAAATTGCTCTAAGTTTTAAGTGTCTTGAATATCATCTGCTTCCTCCTCCTCTTCATCAGCTTCCTCTTCTTCATATTCGTCTTCTGAGGTACCCATGATGATTTGATCTTCTTCCTCTTCATCATCTGATGGTCCTATTTCAACATAAGATCGGCTTTCATCATCCAATCTATCTGTTAAATCTTCAACAACTTGCATCGGTTGCGTTTCAACCATAACTTCTTAAAATGCCTCCGATACTGCGAGTGAAGAAGATTGTTTCGTTTCAAGTGCATGAACAACTGATCTAGCCTTGATTTTACACACTGCCATCCAATCGCATCTATCTCGTTTAAACGATGGAAATGGGACATAGTACACCTGTGCAGCTTGCATTGCCAAAACAAAAGGTTCATACTTTGTATATCTTCTTCTTTGATTAATATCAACCAGATTATACTTAGGATGAACCTTCGTGCCAATGTTTGGCGTAGGATCAAACCATTCACATTTGAATAAGATTGTGCACTTCATTGGTAGGCCTGGATATTCTAACTCCAAAACCTCAACCAATTTCCCATAAAAATCGTTTGACACGTCACTGTAGTTTGATCCCTTTATGCACACACCGCTGTTCATTGTCTTTCTGCTTCTCCCATAACCCTCAGTGTGAAACTTGTAACCATTTACAAAGTAGCCAGAGTAGGCATTAGCAACCGGTAATGGCCCCTTTGCCAGATCCGTAATAAATCTGTTACGAATATCGCTTTCCGAGCTTCGAGCCTATGGGAAATAGTAATGACATTCGTCAGATTTAATAAATGTACATTCCATATTGTGTACATTGAAAGTAACTTACATAATATTTGAACCATTCTGCAAATTCCGTGTCCAGCTTTGCATCAACTGCAGTATCAGTCAAATTGAGATTTTGAAGCCGCAGAAGATTGATATATTTCCTATTTATCAACGAACCATATTAGCATAAGTATGATTTAACAACAGCCCACGTCAAGTTTAGAATGTTTACATTATTTATACTTACTGTACATATGGTGTGATCTCTTCACAATTCAATAAAATATAGGTTTGAGCCGCTTGTATCTCTGCATCAGTCAATCGTCTTTTTTTTTATTTACCAATCGTACGCCCAGGGTAGGTGAAAATTTTTAGATTTCCTTCAAACTCAGATTGAACGCGATCTCCTCCGTCATCGTTACGTGGCACTCTCCGATGCTTGGTGAAAACATGTTGATCAAAGTAGTGTGAACAGAATGTGGAAGCTTCTTCCACCAAATATGCATTGCAAATGGATCCCTCGACCTTTGCCTTATTGCGCACATTCTTTTTAATTTTCTGTAGGTGTCTGTGATTGTACAATGCCAATATGTAAGTATAAGTACAAAAAAATGATGTAATCATTAGAATGAGATGTTAGTGAATCACCTCTCAAATGGATACATCCATCGATATTGTACCGGTCTTGCTAAACGACATTCATAGGGCAAATGAACCGGCAGATGTTCCATAGAATCAAAGAAGCCAGGTGGAAAAATTCGCTCCAACTTGCACATCACTACTGGGATTTCTCGCGCTAATTGGTCCATATCATCGCATCGAATAACAGTCATCGTCAATTCCTTGAAAAAGAGACTCAATTCTGTCATTGCTTCCCAAATTTTTCCTGGTAATAATTCCCGGAATGCCACAGGGATCAATCTTTGCATGAAAACATGGCAGTCATGGCTTTTCATGCCAAACAGTCTGTACTTCCTCATGTCCACACATCTACCCATATTTGAACAGTAGCCATCTGGAAACCTTAATGATCGTAACCATTCGCACAATAATTGCCTTTGGGGTTTATCTAAACAATAACATGCCTTCGGAAACTTACCAGTAAGTACAGATTGCTCGAGTTCTGGTCGACGACAAATTTCCTTCATGTCTGCTCTCGCTTTTGCATTATCCTTGGTTTTCCCTTCAATGTTCATGACAGTGTTGAACAGATTTTCAAACACATTTTTTTCTATGTGCATGACATCAAGGCTATGACGGATAAGAAGTGAACTCCAGTATGGCAAATCCCAGAAGATGCTTCGCTTTTTCCACCCGCTATTCCTGCCAATTCTTGTATTTACCTCATCTGCACCTACCTCTGTAACTTTCATAAGCCCCAGATCTTCAATTTCTTGTAATATTTGTGCACCAGACTTCACAGGTGGAGGGGGTTCAACAATAGTCGTGTTCTTTCTAAAGCATTGTCGATTTCTCCTCCAAGGGTGAGATTCCGGTAAGAATTTGCGATGACAATCAAACCAACATTGTTTACCTCCATTCTTTAGTGTAAATGCATTTGTGTTTTCCATGCAGTGAGGACAAGCCAATTTGCCAGCCGTACTCCACCCAGATAACATTCCAAAAGCTGGAAAATCACTGATGGTCCAAAGCAAAGCAGCTCGCATTATGAAATTCTGATTGGTCGAAATATCGAATGTTTCAACCCCATATTCCCATAAATAATGAAGTTCGGCCATCAAAGGTTGCAGAAACACATCAATTTTATGTTTTGGATTAGTAGGCCCAGGAACAATAACACACAAAAACATATATTCATCTTTCATACACATTGTCGGTGGTAGATTATATGGTGTCACAATGACAGGCCATGATGAATATTGTTGTCCTGATTGGCCAAACGGCTGAAACCCATCAGTACAAAGCCCCAATCTCACATTTCTCATTTCAGCAGCAAACACAGGATGAATGTTATCAAAATGTTTCCACGCTTCAGAGTCTGACGGATGAGTCATTATACCATCATCATATTCATGCAAAGCATGCCATGTCATGTGTTCAGCTGTCGCCTTAGATGCATATAACCTTTGAAGGCGAGGAACAAGAGGAAAATAATACATCTTCTTGAAAGCCTTCTCTCTTTGTACTCTACCAGTCCCTTGACCCCACCGTTGATATCTTGGAAGATTACAAAACTTGCATTCTTTGAATTCCGAGTCAACACCCCAGAATATCATACAATTATTACGACAGCAATCAATCTTTTCTACCGGTAGTCCCAATCCCCGAACTAATTTTTTTGTCCGATAAAAATTATCAACCATTGAATGGCCTTCAGGCAACATTTCCTTTGCTAACTGCACAAAATCATCGTAACACCTTTCTGAAAAATGGTGCTCCGCTTTCATGTGAAGTAATCGTGCAACAACAGACAGAACTGAATGATTCTTGCATCCAGGCCACAGTTCACTGTTAGCTGCACTTAACATGTCAAACAATTGTTGTGCTGCTACATTTGGCGATTCCTCCATATTATCCCAATCATATTCTACTCTACTCGCATCGAACACCATATCATTGCATTGATTACTGTACAGAAACTGATAAGGCTGAACTTCTAAACTTACCGGAATGAAGTGGCCTGACCCACTGGCAACTCGGGCTTCACCATGATGTATCCATTCGTAATAATTTTCCACAAACCCATTTTGCACAAATGAAGTTTCACTGTATCGATGTCTAAGAAGGCTCGATTTCGACACTTCTTGTGATTACATGGACACCTCAACTTATTACCATCCATAAAACTGGGATTACCAACTGCAAACTGTATAAACGCCTCCAATCCTTGCAGGAACTCTTGTCTTAATATCCCATTGACCTCGAACCTCCAGTACATCCAATCTCGATTATTTCGCATTTTTTTTTACCTAATTAACAATTTGTTTATGAAGGGTAAATTATATGTAATTGCATTAGTCTAAACCAACAGTAAAACATGCCACTAATGTAATGTTCAATTTACGCTTAGCTTATAACTAACTAAGGTTATTTCTATAATAAGGGTACCTATATATAAATGTAAAATCACTAAGTTCATTTATTCACTAAGTTCATTTATTACCTTTACCCTAATAAAGGTAAGTGTACGATTCCACATATTGAATTTTTTTGAAAAAAATTCGGCAGCATTTCGGCACAACTCAATAAAATCTCAAATATAAAAACACTTCAATAAACACTCCTATATCATACCAACATTCTTCAAAAGCAAAATGACCACTACTAGGCCTCCAACCAAACCAAACGCATCATTCATTAAAAAAAAATTAAATTTTTATGAATAATAACAACAATAATAAAAAAAAATACATTATTTCATAATTATAAAAAAAGAGTAATTTCAATTACATGTATCATAACATAATTATTATTAAAAAAAAATTCAAACTATCATGCTTATGTCTTATTTGAAAATCAAAATTACATATAAATTAATATTATCATTTTTTTATTTATTACTATGTAGTTATAATATTTAGTTATCCTATATATATATATGTTAATTTATACAAGAATAGAAATGCATTATAGGAACAATAATCCAAATTGAATTTTGGCAATATCAAAAGTAAAAATTCATTTTGTTCCAAAAAGGTCAAAAATGAGATTTTTAGATTTTAAGCCCCTTATTATTATTAGGTGTTTGGATATGTGTTCTTCAATGGTATCATTTAGTATTACATTCATTTATTAGATATGTATTTGGGTATTAGATTTATTTTAAAGTTTTAATTAATTAATATATTACATTTATTTATGCGATTTTTATTTCGATTCAAAATTTTTTTAAGTTCGTTAGATTTAAATGAATTTCATAACATTAGATTATATTCGATTTCTTATGACACATGGTAAAAGTGAGATTTTTAAGCTTATTACTATTAGGTATGGTGTATTTTGATATGTTTTTTTTTTTTCTATTGAAAGTTGCTAATATATTAATTATTTTAATCGGGGTTATGATTACAATAATTGAGTATGAGTAAATTTACAATGGGATAATGATTTTTACATATTTTTACAAAGTAAAGTGACTTGCCCTTACTTGTTTTTACAATTTAATTTATGATTTCTTACGTTTAATTTTGCATATAATTATTTTAATTTATATTTACTCTAATAAATTTTATTTTTTACACTATTAATGAATTATTATTTTTATGTATATATTGTTCCCACTAATTACAATTTTTAGATTCGCTGGACTATTATTATTAGCATTTAACCATTTGTTAGCAGATTAATTGAAGTCTATATTTTCTATAATTGATTTAAACCGTTTTGGAATAAAAACTGGGCCAAACCGATTGCATTTTTTGGTTCAATTTGGTTCAATTATCAGAATATCCAGTCTCTTTTTTTCATCTTAATATTTACCAAAATCTGACAATCTAAGTTCAAATTAAAAGGATAGTTAATTGCTTGAGTACACTAATCCAGGAAAATTGCATCTATAGGTGCCAGATTTTTCACTTAATTTCAATAATCATTTTAGTTCAGTTTGGCTCCTCAATAATCACTTAATTTCAACAAGCTGAAACGATCGACCTGATGGTGGAATAAATCAAGAAAGGACCAAATTCAAGGACAAAAGGATAATTGCTGTATGCCTTCAGTTAATTAATCATTTTTTTTTTCTAAATCGAACCAAATTGAAAAACTAAAATTTTCTTCAAATTAAAAAGAAAATGTATCGAAACCAAAGACTGAAAAATCAAACTACATCGGTTCAGTGCAGTTTTATCAATTTTTTTTTCCAAGTTTACTCACCCTAAATTTAGGTTCAAACAAAGTATTTATAGACAAATAATTATGCCCAAATACACATAAATCGCAAATAAAAAAAATAAAAAAAATGAAAAAAAAAATCGAAAAATTGTAAAATACCTGGAAAAATGTCCAAGAAGACGGGTGGAGCAACCGGAGGGGCTGGAACGGCGTCAGGAGGGGCGGCAGCGGCGTCAGGCGGGCTGGAGCGGCGTCAGGAGGGGCTGGAGCGGCCTGCGAACAGAGGAGACGAGAGGAGGAGAGGAGAAGAAAGAAAGAAGAAGAAAGAAGGAGGAGGGCGTCTGGCGTTTAAAGCCCTAATAATTGCGACCGACAAGTCGGTCGCAAATCGGTCGCAATTTTTAAACCTGCGACGTCGTTTTACATGCAGTCCAATTTGCGACCGATTTGCGATCAAATAAGTCGGTCGCAAAAAATCGGTCTCAAATAAGTCGCACATCGGTCGCAAAAATCATTCCAAATTTTGAACGGCTAAATTTTGCGACCGATAAACCTTAGCCGCAATATCGGTCGCAAATCCGTCGCAACTCGGTCACAAACTGAGAAACAAGATCGCGAGAATTTTTAGCGCTAAAATTCCCGACGGTTTTTTCTTCTGTAGTAAATCTGTCGCAAATTTGCGACCGATATCTGTCGGTCGCAAAAATCGGTCGCAATTTAGCGTTTTTTTTGTAGTGACCCTCCGGTACTGGTGTTAAGTTTGATGGTGGATCTAGCCTAAACCTCGCGTTTTAGGTGCATCCATCCGAGAATTAACATTACTACCAACCGCAAGCCTAGTACCTTAAAGGTACGTCAAAAGGAGTAGGCCCAACAAAGCCCGAATCCTGCTTGCGGAACCCAGGCTTTGTTAAACCCAATAAGACCGAAGCCAATGCATATAGTTGAAAGCCTTAGTTACTTCCCCTAGGGTACACCCGGTGCTATATGCTGTTGGAATGCCGCATTCATTCCCGAGAGTTCATATCGTCAATCTCAAAACCCCCTGTTGGTTGTCGAGATTAGACCAATACCTAGGAAACAGATGTCGGAATTTATACCAATGGAATCCGTGTGTGGGAGAAATAAGGTTGGAAGGCATGCATTTCCCAACTCCCGTTCCCCTGTATGATATAAATTGTTCATATGTTGTGACATTCATGCACCATGTAACACTTTCTTTTTCAGCCATGCATTAATAAGAGCTAATGTTCGGTATGGAAATTTGACTTTGATTTTGAGACCGGATCTCGAATTCGTTATGAATAATGTAATGCAATCACTTATAGTAAACTAATACCCAAAAGAAAAGGGAGTTATAAGGGGGTTGCAGTTTCTTTGTATTTCAATATTTCTCGCATTATCTGAAAATTAGTGAGAGATTATAAAATTCTGTAACAAAATAACAGAAAATCCTGCTTGGGACCATATGTTCCAAGGCAAAAAGTAAGGATATAAAATAATAAACAACAAAAATAAAATCCCGCTCGGAAATTCTTTCATTCCGAGGCAAAAGTTAGGGACTCGAGAGAAAATAGTCAACCGTAAATCCAGAAGGAACGATTGACGACAGATAATGCTTGAAATGTTCAAGTACAAAATAAGTTGTTGATGCATTATTCACATCGAATTTTTTGATCCGGTCGTTAAAATCGAGGTCTTATTTCCATATCGGTTTTAGCGCATTAGAAATGCATTCTCCATCCTATGTGCTCTCATTTTCACACGCATACATGCAGGACCCTCTGTAACTCAGAATTTCTCTCTCGAAAGTTTGGAATCGGTATCCTGGTCAACGTCTAATCAGAACATCCCCAATCCCCGAATTTGCTCCAGTCAACTCTGTGAATCAGTCCAGTTCATCAGATTCAGAATCCGACTCAGATCCAGTAGAAATGGCGGATAACACAGAAAATGAGACCGGATTTTCTGAAGCTCAGATAAGGACCATTGCTCAGATTGTGGCTGCGGCTCTAGCTCAGGACAGGGCCCAAAATCAGAATACTCCCCCTTCGGGTAGCCAACCTGTGGCTGAAGAGAGACCAATCCCGGAACCTGTGTCGAGTAATCAGGCTTCCGCGGGAAACACTGTCCCAGTTGAAAATGATATGCTCAAGCAACTCGCCGATCTGAAAGAAAGGTTTGACAAGATGGCGGCGGTAAAGGAGAAAGACCCGGCCACCAATTTTCACATAACTGAGTATGTCCTGCACCCGACCAGCTCGACTTCTTTCAAGACCTTCAAGCATTCCGTATTTGAAGGGGATAATGATCCTCGTTCTCAATTGTCTGAATTTCTCCGAGTATCCCAGATGAACCGGTATAACGAGGAAGATGTTTTGCGAGCATTCCCGCAAACATTACATAAGGATTACCGGAGGTGGTATGACGGTTTAGATGAGGAGGTTCAAAAGGATTGGATCAAACTGCAGACAGCTTTTCTCAAAAATTTCAAGACTGAAGAGAGTGATGAGTTCAGTCTGCGTGATTTGGAGAGTTTGAGACAAGGGAAGGACGAAAGCTTCTCTGATTACTACAAAAGGTGGAGGACCAAGCTGTATAGAGTTCAGACAAGGCCTAAGGACAAAGAGCTGATCAGAATCTTTAGCAGGAGCTTATTGCCCTTCTTCAAGGAAAGGATGTTGACTCAGCCGCTCACTGATTTTTCTTTGGTTCAAAGTGCTGGTCTAAACATCGAGGAATTGTACAAGTAAGAAAAGAAGAAGAACAGAGGGTTTGGTAATTACCGGACTTCTTATGGTGACAGAGATGCCGGAAGCAGTAATCAGAATCAGTCAGGAGCCAGTAATGCTGTGATTGGTGCAGTTAACGAGAGAACTAGGAGAGAGTTCACTGACTTAGGAAGGCCTTTGAGCACAGTATTGAGATCTTGCATCAAGAATGGGGTGTTGTCAAAACTGCCAGTCGACCCGACTAAGCCCGTGCGAGGGAGGTATATGGACCAAAACTGTGATTACCATCAGTGCAAAGGGCATTCGACTGATGAATGTTTCAAATTGAGGCACGATATTCAAGACCTGATCGACAGTGGAAAAATTACCAAGCCTTCGGAAAAGAACAAGCCAAGCACCAAGAACAACCCGCTTCCTCAATATCAGTATAGTTACCCGCCTCGTAAGTCTCAGTCGGGTGGATCGGTCAATGCGATCGGGAGTGGATTACCAGAAGAAGTGGTATTAGCCG
This sequence comes from Jatropha curcas, assembly GCF_041381405.1. Classification (NCBI taxonomy): domain Eukaryota; kingdom Viridiplantae; phylum Streptophyta; class Magnoliopsida; order Malpighiales; family Euphorbiaceae; genus Jatropha; species Jatropha curcas. The sequence continues at coordinate 20,410,633 of NC_143154.1, forward strand.
AAGCAGAATGGGAAGAGCGGATGTGCGCCATGTTGAACATATGGGACGACTGTAGCAGTGATGAGGAAGAGAAGGTGCCAATGAATATTGAAATCGAAAAAAGTATTACTGTGAAGGTAGGCGATGTGCTGGAAGATGAGGATGAGCAACTCCAGCTTGCCATTCAAAAGAGTTTAGCCGACCAAGAAGAACAATGGTATTACAGTAGTGAGGAAGAAGTGAATGAGGTAGGTGTGCAAAGTTTGACCCGCAGTGGGCGAGTATATAATCCCGAGAGCAGTATGCAGGCTAAGGGAAAAGAGATTGCTGTTGATGGAACAAAGAAGAAAATGACGGAGAAAGGTGGGGAGAATCCGAAAGAGAAAAAGAATGAAGAAGAGATAGTTAAAGGACAGAAGAAGGCTGTCGAAGTGGGAGAAACCAGTCAGAACAAGACGCTTAATGGGGTCACTGCCAGTTCGGTGCTGAGTCAATTACAGAGGACCAGGGCAGACATTTCAATATGGGATTTGCTGATAGCATCTAAGGAGCACAGAGAAGCTTTACTTGAAGCTATGACTTTCGTCAGAGTGCCAACTCGAATTCAAAGCGTCGACATGATCAATGTGCTACAACGGAGAATAGGAGAAGTCACTTTCTTTGACTCAGACCTCCCACCAGAGGGAAGAAACCACTGTAAGCCACTCTACATTCAAATTGCCGTCAATGGACGAGATACTAGGAATGTGATGGTGGATAATGGGTCTGCACTGTGTGTTTGTCCGTTGAAAATGCTGTCCAAGTTTAAGATCGAGGAGTCAGAGCTTGAGCCATCAAACATGGTGGTCAAGGCTTATGATAATACCATGCGGAATGCAAAAGGGACCTTCAAAGCAAAGATATCCACAGGGGCAGTTGAAAGCTGGGTAGACGTAGTTGTGCTTGACATCCTGGCCAACTACGCTCTTTTGTTAGGAAGGCCGTGACTCCATCCCCTAGGTGCGGTTCCATCCACTCTGCACAGAAAAGTAAAAATCCCATGGGGTACAGACGTGGTAACCGTTAACGCACAGGAGGATCTGAATGTGGCTGCAGTGGAAGGTCTAGAACTGGCAGTGCCATTATCAGGTTTTCAGGTGGCATTGATTGATGCGTCTCTCACCAAAAGCAAGAGTGCAGTGAACAGCGTGAGTCCTTTTTCTAGAAAGATGATGAAGAAGATGAATTGGCAGTATGGCAAAGGTTTGGGCAGGGAGTTGCAAGGAAGGTTTGAGCCTCTCTCATCAGCATCCGGGCAACAAGACAAACGTGGACTGGGGTATTCTGAAAATAGAAAAAAGGAAAGATATGAGATTCGATCTCCGGTCAGAGGGTCAAACATGAATCAGATTTTCTTTGTTCCACAAGCTGAGGGGGAGTTTCAGAGCAGAGGAAAGACCTATCCCGGTTTGGAGATATTTATGACCGATTATGAGGAGAAATTGGTCAAGTCGCCCGAACCTTCTTTGGAACAACTGATGGATGGAACCGAGTTTATGGTATGCATGACGGAAGCAAGTATCGAATCTGATTGGTCGAAGAAGATATCTGAGTTTGAAGACTTCTTGGGGATTGGGGATGAAGTTTCCAAGTCAGTGCAAGAGCAGAAGGCCAAGGCACGAATCCTCCAGTCTGTTTTAGCTGCTGAAGATGCCGAAGAAGTAGAGAGGAAGGCAAAGAAGGCGACAGAGCATGGAGAGGCCAAGAAAGAAGCTACCCCGGCGGAGGAAGAAGAAGGCGCAGATGCCGACAAAGTGATCTAGGCAATAAAAGATGCTTTTAATGAATGTGTTGAACAGGCAGTTAATCCTGTATTTTGTTTTTCTGATGCTTGTTTTGAGAACAATATGGATGGTTTTCCTCTTTTATTTCAATCAATGGAAGTGAACTTTGACTATTTGTTTTCTTGTTTCCCTGATTGTCATGTTCATGGCATTGATTATACCACTCGCATATTTGACATAAATGCATTGCATAATTTCGCATTTAATTTAAGCACCACCGAAGATCCTAAAATAATTGAAATCTGATCAGACTTTAAACCTGAGCTCAGACAGGACCTTCAAGAATGTATCAAAAGAAACTCAGAGGTATTTGCCTGGAGCTACGCGGACATGCCAGGGATCGACAGATCAATAGCAGAGCACTTCATTCCTACTGATCCGAGTATTAAGCCAGTAAAGCAGAAAAGGCGAAGGGTCAAAGCAGAATGGCAGGACAAGATCAAAGCTGAAGTCCAGAAGCAACTGGATGCAGGATTCTTAGAAGTGGTACACTATCCGGAATGGTTGGCAAATATAGTCCCAGTACTAAAGAAAGATGGCAGGATAAGGGTTTGTGTCGACTACAGGGATCTGAACAAAGCCTCGCCTAAGGATGACTTTCCACTTCCACACATAGATGTTTTGATAGATAGTGCTGCCGGAATGGGATGTTATTCTATCATGGATGGGTTTTCCGGATATAATCAGATATTGATGGCCTTAGTGGATAAGCATAAGACCGCTTTCACCACAGACTTCGGAACCTTTTGCTACAAAGTGATGTCGTTCGGACTAAAAAATGCCGGGGCAACATATCAGAGGATGGCTACTACGTTATTTCATGATATGATCCATAAAGGATTGGAAGTGTATGTAGATGATATGGTGATCATGACAAAAACACAAGAAGAACATGCAGAGATGTTGGAAAAGTTCTTCACGCGAGTCAAACAGTACAACCTGAGACTTAATCCCAAGAAGTGTGTATTTGGAGTGACGAAGGGAAAATTGTTAGGTTTTGTGGTAGGACCTGACGGGATTGAGGTTGATCCGGACAAAATAAAAGCCATTCAGGATATGGAGCCGCCAAGAACAGAACGGCAGGTGAGAAGCTTTTTGGGTAAGATTCAGTACATCAGCAGGTTCATTTCGAGGTTATCCATCACCTGTGCTCCGATTTTCAAATTACTGAAAAAGAATCAGCCAGTCAAGTGGAATGAAGATTGCCAGAAAGCCTTAGACCATATAAAGAAGTACTTAATGAATCCACCGGTGCTTAGTTCGCCAAGACCAGGAGAACCTTTGGTCTTGTACCTATCTGTAGAAGATGTAGGAGTGGGAGCGATGTTGGTACAGCCGGATGCCGCTGGAGTAGAGAAAGCCATTTACTACATCAGTAAGAAACTGTTGCCTATCGAAGAGAAATACAATCTGATTGAGAAAACATGAATGGCAGTAGTGTGGTCGATAAAGAAATTGAGGCCGTATTTCGATTCCTTCAAGGTCACTTTTGTCTCCAAGATTGATCCATTGAAGTATTTGCAGAGAACGCCTACTTACTCTAGAGGGACGGTTGTCTAAGTGGTTGATTCAAATGTCTAGTGTGGATGCGGAGTTCGTAACGAAAAAGACAGTCAAAGGTCGAGCTGTGGCAGAATTCCTAGCAGAAAACCCTGTGGCAGACGACGAGTCTTGGGAATTGGAATTTCCGGATGAACACTTGCTGAATATTGACACAGGAGCTTGGAGATTGTATTTTGATGGATCAGCTAACAGAAATGGAGCTGGGGCTGGTATTGTCATAGAAGCACCTAATGGCGAAGTCACAACCATGTGCAGGAGACTATTGTTCCCAGTCACTAACAACATGGCAGAATATGAAGCGTGCATCATGGGGATGGAAGCCCTTCTTGCGTCTGGCGCTAAGGAGGTTGAAGTAATAGGAGATTCTTTACTGGTTATTGAGCACGCCAACGAGAGATGGAAGGTAGAAGAAGAAAGATTGAAACCCTACGTTGAGTATTTGTTGAAGAAGGCAGCACTATTTGACAAAATCACTTTTACTCACATAGGAAGAACCTATAACAGAATTCCAGACGCCCTGGCGAACTTAGCGTCGGCATGGCAGGATATAAGCAAAGTTCCGAAGAAGCCGTTTATCATTACCACAGCCAATATACCATGTTACCAAGAACATTACGTGCATCAGGTGGAGTCGGAGGAAGAACCCTGGTTTACGGATATGCTGAGGTATATGAAAAACGGTACTTTTTCTGACGACGCGACGAAAGAAGACCGTGCAGTCTTGAGGAAGATGGCTCTGAATTATGTCCTAGCCGATGGCGAACTCTACAAGAAAACCTGGGATGGGGTGTTGCTACGATGTGTGAGCGAGACAGAAGGAAAGGACATAATGAGAAAAGTTCATGAAGGAGTCTGTGGTACTCATCTAAGCGGTATGAGTTTAGCAAGAAAGATCATGAGGCAAGGTTACTTTTGGATGAAAATGGAAGGCGATTGCGTCCAGTATGTGCGCCGTTGCAAAGCTTGTCAATATCATGACAATAGAAGCCACTTACCTGCTGTTGAACTCCATCCAACAACTCCTTCATGGCCTTTTTCTGCATGGGGCATGGACGTCATCGGTAAAATTTCACCTGCAGCATCCAATGGTCATCAGTATATATTGGTTGCAGTTGACTACTTCTCTAGATGAATCGAAGCTCAGTCTTACAGGATTTTAACTGCCAAGCATGTGGCAAAGTTTATTGAACAGAACATTTTCTGTCGCTATGGTGTTCCCCATCACATAGTTACAGATAATGGTTCTCATTTCCAAGCAGAAGTTGGCCAATTGCTTTATAGATACAAGGTTGAGCATCACCATTCTTCTCCTTATCGCCCTCAGGCTAATGGTGCGGTAGAAGCTGCAAATAAGGAGATCAAGAGAATCCTGTCGAAGATGTGTGAAAGGTATAGAAGCTGGGCTGAGAAACTTCCTTTCGCGCTCTGGGGGCATCGCACTACCTTCAAGGCAGTAAATGGAGCTTCTCCCTTTGAATTAGTATATGGGATGGAGGCAGTGTTACCGATAGAGCTCGAAAAGAAGTCTCTCAGGGTTTTGGTAGAAACTGGTCTGACCGAAGAAGAATGGGTTAAGAAGAGGTATGAAGATCTGGCACTCTTAGACGGAAGAAGACTGAATGCTCGATTCCAGGATCAGATGAGAAAAAGGAGGATTGCTCGTTTCTACAACAAGCGAGTACATCCAAGGGCTTTAAAGAATGGAGATTTGGTGCTAATCAGGTTATTGGATCATGAAGCCCAACATCATCCTGCTGGAAAATTCAAACCCAACTGGCATGGGCCGTTTAGAATTCAGAAATTGCTACCTAAGGGGGCCGTTGAATTAGTCACTATGGAAGGAGAGCCTGTCAAGCGAATTGTCAATCAAGATCAAATGAAAAGATTCTATGTCTGAAATGATGATTAAAAAAAAAAAAATGCTAAGTTGAAAATCCGAAAAGGACGGCTTAGGCAAGAAATGAGCTCGCTAGGTTGAAAACCCGCAAGGGCGGCCTAGACAAAAGTTAGAGCATGCATAAAAAAAAATGCAAAATAATAGTAAAATCTTGGGATTAGCGCGTGGTGCTTAGCTTAAATGCAGAATTCATGCCATGCGTTCGTGACAGATTAGTGACTGATTGCTCAATGCCATCAACTTAACTCGAAGGAGAATAGGAAATCAAGTAGTTAAAACAAATGACCATTGTATTAGAATAAACTTTCTTTACTTCCGTATGATGTTGAAAAGAAGTAAGATTAATAAAGAATTTGTGTTCTCAAAATCTTTGTTTTTGTCCTGGTATTACGATCGAAGAATGTAAGACCTTCCTCTCTGTTTACTTAAACAAAGATCGACTCACTTGGTGTGAAGTGTCCTGGCCGTTGGTCCTGCCTAAACATTGAATCTTAAAAAAAAGAAGGACATTGATCAGAGGAACGAGTACCATTTTCTCAGCGATTTCCCTAGAAGGATCAACAAAACCATGAATAAACCTTAGCACTTGTATTAGTTAATGCATACATAGAGGAGTTACATTTGTTATTGTTGATTTGTGCAGGTCTTAAAACAGTCACTTCATTCTTTATTGTTCACAAGCATAAGTTCCTGTGTTTACAGAATAATTTTTACTTTATTGAGTTTTCATTTATCAACCCAAGGGCAGGAGGCCCGAATAACTAACACGACAAATAATTTCGAAAGAAAAGTTTTGTTGTATTTCATTGTTCATGCGTGCAGGAAGTAATAAAGACAGAATCAGCGAATTCATTAATTCAAAGAAAGCAGATACATTAAATAGCAGCTCAAAGCTCGAGCTCAAAAGAAGATAGAGAAAGCAATAACAACATTTATTTCAGTAAGGGCTACCATCAGATACCGATCCCTGCAAGAACTTAATGTCATCATGGAGTAAAAAACCAGTTCACATACTCAGGTGTCACAGTGTCCTGCATCACTCCTTCACCTAGGTATCTGGTGTTTCGGTTTCTCCAACGGTCAGCCAAATTGGTCAGCAGATGCAGTGTTATTTGACCGCTCTCAAAGTTATGGATCCTGGGAACACGCTGAATTGTTCCATATTGACGGCTAATCCTGTCGGGAAAATAGGCCATGGAGCGGTCTAGACTGGCATACAATACGTAGTTGAGGTTCATGCTTCCAATGGTAACCAGCCTGATCCTCCACCAAGGACAAGTCCATCGAATGGTCGGGTTATCCCCAAAGTCGAAATATCCTCGAGTCCGAGACCGAAAGTTGGCAGGACCGTAGGTTGGAATTAAACGAGCTGGGACCGGAAGAAGTAGGCTTAACTTGTCTAGAGCCCAGGCTTGCAGTAACATTGGACAACCACGATGATGAACATTGAAGTTGGTGATGTGAAGGGCAATATCCCTGACCCAACACATCGTTTCTCCCATGATCATCATGAATACGGTACGATGATACAGTTGCATGTCACGAACAACTGTCAGAAGACGAAAGTCTCCAACTCCGGGCTGACGGTTCTTCATGGCATACACATTCAGCAACAAGAAGCAACAAGCTCGAATCCAAGAAGGATCCACGTTCATGGACAGAACCTTGTTGAGAAAAGGATCCAAAGGTAGACCTTGATCCGTGTTTATGCCATCAGGGAGATAAACCGGACACAAGGCCACAATCTCAGCTAGATCGTATCTAGGACCCGGGGGCAAGGCCGGAGTTTCGTTTTGCTCAGGATGATGATCCATCAAGGCGCACATTTCCTCATAGGTCGGAGTCACCTCAGAGTCTTCAAACCGAAAAACCATGGTGTTCGGATTAAAATGAGAAATGAGCCAAGACAAGAAGCCAGGGTTAGGTTTCAGGTCTTTGAAATATTTTAACCAGGCAAGTTGATCCAAAGGAGAAACTTGCCATAGGTCGTCAGAAATGGTTTGGACGAAAGATGAGACTCGGCTTTTGAAGGCCATGGAAGAAAGTCGCTTAAGAAATCAACGTGCCTTGAACACTGGATGGGAAGGAGGTGCGAGGCGAAACTTATATTTATAGAAAAGTGAAGAAACCGATGGGCGAAACATCATCATCACTCAATTTAACAGTCATTGTCAGAGGTAGTTGGAAGGATGGTCTTGAAGGGTCTATTCGGGTCGGTGAGCATTCAAACCTGCATTGATTAAGATGAAGGACGGCCTGTACAATAAGGAGGTTGAGTTTTTATGATCGCATTAATCGAAAAAGGGTAGTTGAGCCATTACGTCCGCATTCACTAAGTGGACCGCCCTATCAGGTAAGTAATACGGTACGTTTTCTATTTGGAAGGTGATTCTTAATCATGTTCCATGTTAAATTCATTATTTTACTTACTTCATTTTTATTTTTATTTCATTTCATTTATTCATTTACAATAAGTCGATTTACTGACCGCTAATGAGGTGAACCATTCCTGTGAAACAATGGTACATCGTTATTTTGTATTTGGTGTTGTGTTCGTGTTTTGTTTTTACAGGAATAAGGCTTCATGGTTGCAAAACATAAACACACATGATAAAGCAAAAAAAAAAGAGAAGAAAACCAAGTGTCGTAAAAATGTAAATAATACCATAAGATGTTAATATAACTGTACAATCACAAAAAAAATAAATAAACAGAAAATTAATAAAATTCAAAATGTTTAAACTGTTCAAAAAATGGAGGAGCCATGCAACAAGACTACCGTCGCCTACGGCTAGGACCAGCGACACTCGGAGGAGGTGGCGACGGTGGCCCGTCATCGGAAGAAGAGCCACCCTCATCCTCATCAGAAGAGTCGAGCGGGATGCCCTCGACCTCTAGCCTCGTCCGAAGCCGCTCTACCTCCGCCTGGAGCCGGCTCACAGCACTGGACTGGCGGGACTGATGCCTCCGTAACCTCCCGTTCTCCAGCTCCTGCAAAGACAAGCATGTGTAAGAAAGGTCATCAAAATAATAAGGAGCGAAAAGGTAAAAATGTATAAAAATTCTTACCAGCTCATGTCGCTCGGAGTAGAGCCGGCCGATGTAGGACCGGGCAAAGCCGAACCGCTGGCAGATCTCTTGGTACCGCTGGGCCGGCACCTGCAAATAAAAAATCCATTAAAAGGGATATCCAGGTAAGATACTTCTAACCTTTTATATTCGGTTTATAACTTACATGTGTGGTGTGCTCAGGGTCCAACTGTACTGGAGGAGGAGCCTGCCGCAGGTCTGCGGGAATGATGATGCCTGATCCTAAGCCAAGGCCAGGATCCAACACCACCTCCATACCTGGTGGAAACGGGACATCGCCCAATACGACACCAACTGGTCCGGTCGGAGCTGCCACGCCACCCACCTCAGCTGCTGCCTCAGCCCGGTAATGAGCTGCAGTCTTGTGTGTCTTCTGCTCCTGCATTCAGTTATAAAGAAAGTAATACTATCAGTAAGTTGAGACAAAAAGAGGAGTAGTAACAGTGAATGAGGTTGAAGGTCAGATGAGTTACCTGGATGTACTCGAGAACCTCGGGAAGTCGAGCCTGCATCCGAGAGGCAAAGTAAGCGGGAAAATCACCGGCGGACAAGAAATCGTTCGCCGAGAAACCTCTGTACTCTACCTCCAGGTCCTCTCGGGTCAAACCCTCCAGCAGACACATATGCCGGGGAGGGGCATGAGGCACTCTCCGTCGTGCTGGAGCTACCGGAGTGTCAAAAACCCGCTCGCCAAGGAAATACCGGTCGGCCCAGTATCCGCGCATCAACAGCCTCAACCGGGTGTGCAGCTCAGCCACCTCCCGGCCCGGATAGGTCCTCCAGGCCTCACAGTCCCATGGCTCTAAAGATAGCTGCAAAATGATGAGAAATCAGCATTGATAGTATGTCAGAATAAAGAGAGAGACAAGTTACAGATTAAGAGATTCTTTCTATACTCACATCGGACAAGTCCCGATCGTTAAGGAAGCTCCGCCAGTACTCCGGATCCTCACCACTGGCATAAGTGTGATGGCAGTGGGCCAGGTAATGAGGAATCCTCCTGGACTCGACGGGAGAATCGCCGCTCGGACCGCCCGGGAAGTTGCAATATTCGTAAGACCACACCTATAACAGAGACAGAAAATAACACCAGTTAGTCGAACAGTTGAGAACAGTGGATAAAAAAAAAAGAGAAAAGAAGAGGGGTAGAGAATGAAAGTGCGTTACCTCCAAAGGCCGGATGAACAGCCAGTTTGACTCACCGCTACCACGGGTCCAGACATCCAGACCATGATAGAGATGAGCCAAACTAAGCGTGGCCCAATCGAAGGACCCGACCTGGCTCAGGTCCCGAAGACACGCCAGCACCGCGGGATCTCCCTTATTCTGGGAGGTGCATAGTAGCTGCGAGGAAATGATATAGAACAAGAAAGACCGAGCAGCCTGGTCCCTCTCCTCGCGAGTATACGCAGGAGCAGCAGGTCGAACATCCTCTGGCAACTCTCGCCAAGCCTCCAACCGGGTTCTGATCCTCTCGGCCCAGAACCGATAAACCGTCTCGTAAGACATATATCCCTGCACGGTATATCGGGTCTGCGTCGTGACACCGAGGAGAGAACGGAAAAGCTGGGCTCCGATAGCAGCCGTCTGGTACCGAGCGTCCAGCGGAGGAACTGGGCCAGTAAAGCGTAAGCCGGTAATGGCAGCGTAGTCTACAGGAGTGAGGGTCATCTCTCCAAATCCGAACACAAAAGTGTGTGTGCAGTCGTTCCACCGCTCCATCAATGCATACCGCATAGCGGGCGGGAAACGAGGCTATGTGCGGCGCAACCCGGCGGCATAATCCCCGAATCCTGGAGCGACAACTCGAGCTCGTATAGGAGGGTCCAGCAAATCCCAGAAGGCAGAAGCATCAGTAGCCGATCCGCCTGAGCGGGCCTTGCCCAGATTAACCTGTAAGCAAATTTCAATCTCAATAAATGTAAGACTAATAATTGTTAATTTTCTTCTATGACAGGAGGAGCAAAAACTCGAGTTCTGATTCGAGCCATAGCTGTGTCACCCAGCTCCCAATCGCGTCACGCGTCTATGGAGTTGCGCCACGCAGCTTTACCCAAGTTGCGCAATCAGAAGCATAGCTGCGTAGCGCACCTTATCACCCGCGTCACGCCACTCTACAGTCGCGTCACGCAACTGTTCAACATGTGTGGCCCCAGGAACGGATGCGTCACGCGACCAGGAAGCCGCGCCGCGCATCCCTCTAGTCACGTCGCGCAACTGTTCAAGACCTCATTCATCGACGAACAGTCGCGTCACGCAACTGTTCTCCTAAGAACAGCTGCGTGACGCAACTGTCGAAGGTACGCAGCAGTTTAACTTAAATTTTGTTCTACTACATTTATACTATTTTTGTGTAATTACAGGGCTAAATCAAGCCGTCTAGAGTTATCAACAGTCAAAAATTGACAAATCAAGGTACAAACACAGTCAAAAGAGGCTAATCCTAAGGTTCAAGGCAAGATTAGGGTTTCTGGCGTCTCGAACAGCCGCGTCACGCAACTGTTCCCACAAGAACAGCTGCGTCACGCAACTGTTCATGGAAGAACAGCCGCGCCACGCAACTCCTACCTGCGTGACGCGACTGCCGACGCAGGCACAAACAGTAAAAATAATCCTATTTGCTACAATTATGGATCGAAAGCAGTAAAAACAGAAAATCGAAGAAATTTTGTATTTACCTCGGATTGAAAGCCACGCATCTGACTCGTTTCGTACCGGACTGGAAATTCCGAACCCGGCAACAGAAGGAGCTGCAAGGGTCGCGTCCCGGGGGTTAGCGGGTTCCGGTTCACCGGCACCGGCTCACCGTCAAACGTGGGAATATCGGGCAGGGCCCCGAGAACCTCCATCTCCGGAGTGTAGGTAGAAGCAGGAATTTCTGAGATTTGAGACATCTTTCTAGTTGAACAGTTCAGAGAATTTCCAATTGCTTAGGGTTTGTGAATAAGTGAAATTGAATCGATTAAGAAGGAAGATACTTATAGTAAAACCAGCTGGGTTGGAGCCCGTCCAACTGGGCCCGACGAGAGCACTGGGCCCATTATCCTTTAGAGCCCAGTAGGCCCACATGGTCCATTTTAGAAGTTCACGACGACCCATTCCGGCGACATGACATCGATATACGGCTCGTATATGGCTGCAACTTTTATCAACTCACCGCACCGGGGTCAGGAGCATCAAATTGTCTGTATTACCCTCAGGTAAGTTCCCTTCTAAACACTATATCATAAAATACAGGCAACAACTTTTAATTAAGTCTTTTTTGCCGAAACTTTTGGTAAAATTTTCACAAAAATAATAAAAATGCGTTTATAAAAAGTAAATACTTTTGATTCCAGGCTGAGACTCCTGACTGGGGGCAAAAGTATGACCTTTTGCCTTAATGAGAATTTTTAGCATGGGAACATGTGATGTTCCAATACCTTTCTAACAGAAAGCAAAGTCTGTTTGTATACAGATATTGCTCTCTTCTTTGTGAACAATTTCTTTCAGGCCAACCGGTGATGGTTTTTCGAAGCCGATAGGTCCTGCTAATTAGTGATGGTGCATTGCGAAGCTAGTCAGAACTATTTCAAAACAGTGATGATGTATTGCGAAGCTGTTTGAAATCTTCTTCCCCAGTCAATGATGTTGAGTTGCGAAGTTGACCCGGGTAAAATCAACGTCTTTCGAGCCGATCAAACCGAGCCTCGAAGATGCCTCTCCAAACCGACTGGAGCCGACAAAGCCGATCAAACCGAGCTGAGTGGGTGGCCAGATCAGAGTTCTTCAAGCCGATCAAACCGAGCTTCGAAGACTTTATCATAAAATCAACATTTCTCGAGCCGATCAAACCGAGCTTTGAGGATGTCTCTTCAGATTACATGGAAGCCGACAAAGCCAATCAAACCGAGCTTAGGAGGCGACCAGATGGTTGATTCAGCATCTTTTCAAGCCGATCAAACCGAGCTTCGAAAGGACCGCCTGAAAGAAGGCGCGTCAATAGACCACTTTAACATTAATCATTTATACAATTAATGATAAAGTGGGGGGGCAAACTGTTGACGCGTGGATTTATGTCCCACCGAACCCGATGATGATATGAGGATAAAGGATGAGGTTTCACAATAAACCAGAAGTGCCTAAATCAAAAATTGAACCAAACCGCCCAAGGGAGCCTGACCCATGTTAGGGCTGCGTCACGCAGCTATAACCTGCGTGACGCCACTTCTAGCTGCGTCACGTAGCTCTAATGGGTCTGACACCTTTGGCGCGCGCCCGTGCAGTGGCCTGCACTGTTTGTATGGATACGCGGCAGCTGTACGAAAAAGTAAGTTGCGTCACGCAGCTCATACCTGCGTGACGCGACTGCTCTGTCGCCCTAGCCATATAAATACTGCATTACACAGCAAAAACGGGACTTTTAAACTCTTCTTATTTTTCTCTCAAAAACACTAAGGCATTTTAAAGAAAAAGAAAACAATTGCGGCTGGGGTTTTCCTCAAAGACTCCAGTGAGTAACTTTGAGGAAGATTAAGTCATTAAGCACATAGATTAAAAACAAAAAAAAAAGAAGAAAAAGAAAAAGAACATAAAAAGAGAGAAAAGAAAGGCTTTTATGGTTAAGTTTGGACGTTGGACATTTCTGGGATCGTGAAGTTTCATCCTTAGATCAACCATATCGTATGCAATCCTCAAATCTGAGGGTTAGGTAATCATCTAATCCATCGTTTTTGCACTTTTAGTTATTTCTTTGTGAAAACTTCATTTGCTTAACGTTTTTAGTTAGTTTGGTTTGGGTTAGATTACATTTTGCCCATTTTTGAACGTTTCTGGATCATATTAAACCTCTGTTGATAAAAAAAGACACGTAAAAAGGGGATTTGAATGGTAGTTGCGGACCAGAGCAGCCGCGTCACGCAGCCCCTACCAGCGTGACGCGACTGTTCATGTCCAAAAGTCTTTAATTTAGATCGGACCACCTGCGTGACGCAGCTATTCGCAGACCCAGGATACTTTCGTATTTAATGTGATATTCTGAATGAATAATCAATAAAACTGAGAATATTAATAAATCGCGAATAGTTCTGCCATGCAGCTTGGAGTTCCGTCACGCGACCGTTCTTCATAGAACAGCCGCGTGACGCAACTATTCCAATTTCCAGTCATACAATAAGAGTTGCGCCACGCGAGTGTTCTTCATAGATCACCCGCGTGACGCGACTGTTCTAAAGTTCCACTATGAATAAGGATACCCGTGTGACGCAACTGTTCTTCATGGAGCAGCTGCGTGACGCGACTGTCCTAAAAATTTCAGTGTGCTTTCCTTATTTCACCTTAATTTTATATTATTAAGTGGGCTTTAATCTTAATTCAAAAACGATCAATCATGGGCAAAATAAATTTTAATCAAATCAAACCAATTAACTTTTAATGATCTTGAGGTTGTTACATTTTATTTTATTATTATTATTATTATTATTCATTGTTCATTATATTGTCAAATTCGGTTTGTGGCCCGCCTTTAACCATAAGGCAAGAGCGGGTCTTTTCTTTTACTTTAGTATGTGTTATGGATGGATGGTGGATGATATATCTTATTTTGTGATGAATGCAATGGATGAAAATTGATTGGGACGGTTAAGTAATTTTCCACATAGGAACTCGGTTCAATTCATACGGATTGGGTTTAAATAAATTGGCTTTTTCTAAAATAAAATCAATTTAGAAATCATAGGTTAAAAGAGGCCGGTTTTTCCGGGCGTCGGCTTCCAACGGGCCGACGTACCCAATTCCCTTACCTAGAACCTCATTGGTTCGCCTGACCAGTTTTTCCAAAATAAAAGGCCTTGAATAAAATGGGTTTAAAATGGAGTCCCTTTTACAAAAACAAAAAATAAAAACGGTCCTATTGCCGAAATAATGGGTGGCAACTTAAAATGTTTTATAAGACCGATTTATTTGGCATCGCATATCCAAAAAGGTTTTATCGCTTCTTATCTAAAAATATAAATAAAACCAAAAATTCTCCGGGGGAATAACAGAAACGGTCCCATTGCCGAAATAATGGGTGGCGACTGAAAATCATTTTTGTAAGATCGATTTGTCGGCATTCGCATCCAAAAAGAGGTTTTTATCACCACTTTTCCAAAATAAACATTTAAAATACATATCAAAACCTTACATTTTCCATTTTGATTTTTCTCCGGGGGGAAAACAGTTTGGCGACTTCACTGGGGATTTTGCACCCACTAATCCCCGATTGTTTTTAATAAACAATGTAGTGGTTGCAATTAGGAATTGATTCTAAAAAAACCTACCTTTCTAAATAAAATTAGTTAGAAAAGCCGATGGAAAATTATTAATCGTCCGTATGTGCTTAATTGCTTTCTTTTCCTTTCATAGGATTTTTGCATTCATTCGCATTTCTCTCTTCTCACCTCATTCTACCTGTACTACCCTTCGGTACTGGTGTTAAATTTGACGGTGGATCTAGCCTAAACCTCGCATTTTAGGTACATCCATCCAAGAATTAACATTACTACCAACCGCAAGCCTAGTACCTCAAAGGTGCGTCAAAAGGAGTAGGCCCAACAAAGCCCGAATCCTGTTTGCGGAACCCAGACTTTGTTAACCCAATAAGACCAAAACCAATGCACATAGTTGAGAACCTTAGTTACTTCCCCTAAGGTGCACCCAATTCTGTTCGCTGTTGTTGTGCCACATCCATTTCCGAGAGTTAATATCGTCAATCTCAAAACCCCCCGTTGGTTGTCGAGATTAGACCAATTCCTAGGAAACAGATGTCGGAATTTATACCAACAGAATCCGTGTGTGGGAGAAATAAGGTTGGAAGGCATGCATTTCCCAACTCCCGTTCCCCTATATGTTATAAACTGTACATATGTTGTGACATTCATGCACCATGTAACGTTTTTCTTTTTCAGCCATGCATTAATAAGAGCTAAAGTCCGGCATGGACATTTGACCTTGATTTTGAGACTGGATTTCAAATTCGTTTTGAATAATACTATGCAATCACTTATTGCGAATCAATACCCGAAAGAAAAGGGAGATATAAGGGGGTTGCGATTCCTTTGTATCTTTACATTTCTCGCATTATCTGAAAATAAGTGAGAGACTATAAAATTTGTAACAGAATAAAATGAAAATCCTGCTTGGGGCCATATGTTCCAAGGCAAAAAGTAAGGATACGAAAAAAATACGTAATGAAAAAAAAAATAAATAAAAAATATAATCCCGCTCGGAAATCCTTTCGTTCCGAGGCAAAAATTAGGGATTCGAGAGAAAATAGTTGATCGTAAATTCAAAAGGAACGATCGATGACAGATAATGCATGAAATGTCTAAATATAAAATAAGTTATTGACGTATTATTCATACCGAATTTTTGGTCCAGTCGTTGAAATCGAGACCTTATTTCCATGCTTACTTTAGTACATTAGAAATGCATTTCTCATCCTATGTGCTTTCATTTTCGCATGCATACATGTAGGACCCTTTTTTAATTCAGAAATTTTTTGTCAGAATTGATCCTTCCCGGGAAACCGCTTCGAGAGTTTGGCACCGACGCCCTGGTCAGCGTCTACTCAGAATATCCCCAATCCCCGAGTTCATCCCGGTCAGTTCGTAAACTATTCAAGTTCATTAGATTCAGAGCCCGACTCAGATTTAGTAAGAATGGCAGATGATATGGGAGATGAGCCCGGATTTTCACAAGCTCAGATGAGGACCATTGCCCAGATTGTGGCCGCTGCTCTCGCTCAAGACAAGGCCCAAAACCAAAATACTCCCCCTTCTAGCAGCCAGCCTGTGGTGGAAGAAAGGCAAACTCCGGATCCTGTGTCGGATAATCAGACTTCCATGGGAAACATTACCCCAGTTGAGAATAATGTGCTCAAGCAACTTGCCGACCTGAAGGAAAAATTTGACAAAATGGCTGCAATGAAAGAAAAAGACCCGGTCACCAACTTTCACATAACCGAGTATGTTTTGCACCCGACCAGCTCGGCCTCGTTTAAAACATTCAAGCATTCTATATTTGAAGGAGACAATGATCCTCGCTCTCACCTATATGAATTCCTCCGAGTCTCTCAAATGAACCGGTACAACGAGGAAGATGTTTTGCATGCATTTCCGTAAACACTACACAAAGACTATCGAAGGTGGTATGATGGCCTCGATGAGGAGGTTCAGAAGAATTAGATCAAGCTGCAGACCGCTTTTCTTAAGCACTTCAAGACCGACGAGAGTGATGAGTTCAGTCTGCATGATCTGGAGAGTTTAAGACAGGGGAAAGATGAGAGCTTTTCCGATTACTACAGGAGATGGAGAACGAAGCTATATAGAGTTCAGACAAGGCCGAAGGATAAACAATTGATCCGTATCTTCAGTAGGAGCCTATTGCCCTTCTTCAAGGAAAGGATGTTGACCCAATCTCTCACCGATTTTGCTGTAGTTCAAAGCGCTGGCCTAAACATCGAGGAGCTGTATAAGGAAGAAAAGAAAAAGAACAGAGGGTTTGGCAACTACCGGACTTCTTATGGTGACAGAGGTGCCGGGGGCAGTAATCAGAACCAGTCAGGGAACAGTAATGCCATAGTGGGGGCAGTTAATGAGAGAGCCAGAAGAGAATTCACAGATTTAGGCAGACCCTTGAGCACAGTGCTAAGGTCATGCATCAAGAACGGAGTGTTGTCAAAGCTGCTAGCCGACCCGACTAAACCCATGCGAGGGAGGTATATGGATAGAAATTGTGATTATCATCAGTGCAAAGGGCATTCAACGGATGAATGTTTCAAATTGAGGCACGATATTCAAGATTTGATTGACAGTGGGAAGATTACGAAGCCTTCAGACAAGAACAAGCCAAGCACCAAGAACAACCCGCTTCCCCAATATCAGTACAATTATCCATCCCGTAAGACTCAGTCAGGTGGATCGGTCAATGCGATCGAGAGTGGATTGCCGGAAGAGGTGGTATTAGTGGAAGCAGAATGGGAAGAGTGGATGTGTGCCATGTTGAACATATGGGATGACTGTAGTAGTGATGAGGAGGAAAAGATGCCTGTGAAGATCGAGATCGAGAAAAGCATCACGGTGAAAGTGGGTGAAGTACCTGAGGATGAGGACGAGCAACTACAGCTTGCCATTCAAAAGAGCTTAGCTGATCAAGAAGAACAGTGGTACTATAGCAGTGAGGAGGAAGTGAACGAGGTAGGTGTTCAGAGCTTGACCCGGAGTGGGCGAGTATATAATCCCGAAAGCAGTATGCAGACCAAGGGGAAAGAGGTTGCTGTTGATGGAACGAAGAAGAGAATGACAGAGAAAGGCGGAGAGGAGCCGAAAGAAAAGAAGAAAGAGGAAGAGGTAGTAAAAGGACAGAAGAAGACTGTTGAGATTGGAGAAAGCAGTCAGAACAAGGCTCCTAATGGGGTGACTGCCAGTTCGGTGCTGAGTCAATTACAAAGAACAAGAGCTGATATTTCGATATGGGATTTGCTGATAGCATTTAAGGAGCACAGAGAAGCTTTACTTGAAGCTATGACTTTTATCAGAGTGCCGGCTCGAATTCAAAGTGTCGACATGATCAATGTGCTACAACTGAGAATAGGCGAAGTCACTTTCTTTGACTCAGACCTTCCACCAGAAGGAAGGAACCACTGTAAGCCACTGTATATTCAGATTGCCATCAACGGACGAGACACCCGAAATGTGATGGTCGATAATGGGTCAGCACTGTGTGTATGTCCGTTGAAAATGCTGTCCAAGTTTAAGATCGAAGAATCAGAGCTTGAGCCATCAAACATGGTGGTCAAGGCTTATGACAATACTATGCGTAATGCGAAAGGGACCTTTAAAGCGAAGATATCCACAGGTGCAGTGGAAAGCTGGGTAGATGTAGTTGTGCTTGATATCTTAGCCAACTATGCTCTTTTGTTAGGAAGACCATGGCTCCACCCTTTAGGCGCAATTCCGTCCACTCTGCACAGAAAAGTGAAAATCCCGTGGGGTACAGATGTGGTGACAGTCAATGAACAGGAAGATCTGAGTGTAGCAACAGTGGAGGGCTTAGAGCTGGCAGTACCGTTATCGGGTTTTCAAGTGGCAGTAATTGATGTGTCCCCCACCAAGAACAAGAGTGCAGTGAATAGAATGAGTCCTTTCTCTAGGAAGATGATGAAGAAGATGAATTGGCAATATGGCAAGGGTCTAGGTCGGGAGTTGCAAGGAAAGTTTGAGCCTCTCTCATCGGCATTGGGGCAACAAGACAAGCATGGATTGGGCTACTCTGAAAATAGAAAGAAAGAAAAATATGAGGTTCGGTCTCCAATCAGAACATCGAATGTGAATCAGATCTTCTTTGTTTCACAAGCTGAAGGGGAATTTTAGAGTAGGGGAAAGACCTATCCCGGCTTGGAGATATTTATGACTGATTATGAGGAGAAGCTGATCAAATCGCCCGAACCTTCCTTGGAACAGCTGCTAGATGGGACTGAATTCATGGTATGCATGACAGAACCGAGCACTGAATCTGAGTGGTTGAAGAAGATATCTAAGTTTGAAGACTTTCTGGGGATTGGGGATGAAGCTTCCAAGTTGATGCAAGAGCAAAAGGCCAAGGCGCGCATCCTCCAGTCGGTTCTAGCTGTTGAAGACGCCGAAGAGGCGGAGAGGAAGGCATCGAAGGTGAAGCTAGCTGAAGAGAAGATAGAAGCCACCCCGGAGGAAGAAGAAGGAGTTGCAGATGCCGATGAAGTGATCCAGGCAATAAAAGACACCTGTAATGAATGTATTGAACAGGCAGTTAATCCTGTATTTTGTTTTTCTGATGCTTGCTTTGAGAACAATATGGATGGTTTTCCTCTTTTATTTCAATCAATGGAAGTGAACTTTGACTATTTGTTTTCTTATTTTCCTGATTGTCACGTTCATGGCATTGATTACACCACTCGCATATTTGACATAAATGCATTGCATCATTTTGCATTTAATTTAAGCACCGCCGAAGATCCTAAAATAATCGAAATCGGATCAGACTTTAAACATGAGCTCAGACAGGACCTTCAAGAATGTATTAAAAAAAATTCAGAGGTATTCGCCTGGAGCTATGCGGACATGCCAGGGATTGATAGATCAATAGCAGAGCACTTCATTCCTACTGATCCAAGTGTTAAGCCAGTAAAGCAGAAAAGGAGAAGGGTCAGCCCAGAATGGCAAGATAAAATCAAAGCAGAAGTCTAGAAGCAGTTGGATGCAGGATTCTTAGAAGTAGTTCACTATCCGGAATGGTTGGCGAATATAGTCCCTGTGCTAAAAAAAGATGGGAGGATAAGGGTCTGCGTTGATTACAGAGATTTGAATAAAGCCTCGCCTAAAGATGACTTTCCACTTCCACACATAGATGTTTTAATCGACAGTGCTGCTGGAATGGGATATTATTCTATCATGGATGGATTCTCCGGATATAATCAAATACTGATGGCTTTAGTGGACAAGCACAAGACGGCCTTCTCCACGGACTTCGGAACATTTTGCTACAAAATGATGCCATTCGGATTGAAGAACGTCGGGGCAACAAATCAGAGAATGGCTACAACATTGTTTCATGATATTATCCATAAAGGGCTGGAAGTATATGTAGATGACATGGTGATCATGACAAAGACGCAGGAAGAACATGCAGAGATGTTGGAAAAATTCTTCGCACGGGTCAAGCAGTACAACTTGAGACTCAATCCCAAGAAGTGCATATTTGGAGTAACAAAGGGGAAGTTGTTAGGTTTCATTGTAGGACCTAATGGGATTGAGGTTGACCCCGACAAAATAAAAGTCATTCAGGACATGGAACCGCCAAGAACAGAACGTCAGGTGAGAAGCTTCCTCGATAAGATTCAGTATATCAGCAGGTTCATTTCAAGGTTATCCATCACCTGTGCTTTGATTTTCAAGCTACTGAAGAAGAATCAGCCAGTCAAGTGGAACGAAGACTGCCAGAAGGCCTTTGATCACATAAAGAAATACTTGATGAATCCACCGGTGCTCAGTTCACCAAGACCAGGAGAATCTCTAATCTTGTATCTATCTATAGAAGATGCAGGAGTCGGAGCAATGTTGGTACAGCCGGACACAGCTAGAGTAGAAAAGGCTATCTATTACATTAGCAAGAAACTACTGCCTACAGAGGAAAAGTACAATCTGATTGAGAAAATGTGCATGGCAGTAGTGTGGTCGATAAAGAAGTTGCGGCCTTATTTTGATTCTTTCAAGGTCACTTTTGTCTCCAAAATTGATCCTCTGAAGTATTTGCAGAAAACGCCTACTCTAGAGGGACGGTTGTCTAAATGGTTGGTTCAGATGTCTAGTGCGGATGCGGACTTTGTAACGAAGAAGACGGTCAAAGGTCGGGCTGTAGCAGAATTCTTGGCAAAAAATCCAATTGCAAGTGATGAACCTTGTGAATTGGAGTTTCCGGATGAATACTTACTATGTATCGAAACAGGAGCTTGGAGGCTGTATTTTGATGGATCAGCCAACAGAAATGGAGCCGGGGCTGGTATCGTGATTGAAGCACCTAATGGCGAGGTTACCACGATGTGCAAGAGGTTGTTGTTCCCGGTCACTAATAACATGGCGGAGTATGAAGCATGCATCATGGGGATGGAAGCTGTCCTTGCATCCGGTGCTAAAGAGGTCGAAGTAATAGGAGATTCTTTATTGGTTATTGAACATGCTAACGAGAGATGGAAGGTAGAAGAAGAAAGATTAAAGCCCTATGTCGAGTACTTGTTGAAGAAGGCAGCACTATTCGACAAGATCACTTTCACTCATATAGGAAGAACCTATAACAGAATTCCAGACGCCTTGGCAAACTTAGCATCGGCTTGGCAGGATTTGAGTAAAGTTCCAAAGAAGCCATTTATCATTACTGCAGCCAATATCCCGTGTTATAAAGATCATTTTGTGAACCAGATAGAACCGGAGGAAGAACCATGGTTCACGGATATTCTGAGGTACATGAAAGACGGTACTTTTTCTGATGATGCTACGAAAGAAGACCGTGCAGTTCTCAAAAAAATGGCTCTGAATTATGTTCTAGCCGATGGTGAACTCTACAGAAGAGTGTGGGATGGAATGTTACTGAGATGTGTGAGCAAAAGAGAAGGAGAAGACATGATGAGGAAAGTGCATGAAGGAGTTTGCGGTACTCACCTAAGTGGCATGAGCCTAGCAAGAAAACTCATGAGGCAGGGTTATTTCTGGGTGCAGATGGAAGGTGACTGTGAATACTCAAATTTTGAGGCTCAAAAGGCCAGTTTTCCCGGACTGCAAACAGTCCGGCCGGAGAAGCCTCCGGAACGAAAAAACTAGAAAGTCTGTCGGCCGCGACGGTGGCAGCGGCCCTTAACGGCGGCTGTGGTCGTCTGTGAATACCTATTTTTTTTGAGGCTCAAAGAGCCAGTTTTCCCAGACTGCAAACAGTCCGGCCGGACCAAAGACCATTTTGGAAGTTCACCAGAAGTGTGCCAATATGGTACTTGAAATGTCCAAAAAATTACGAGGATCACGGAACTGGTCTTGGAATATTTTTTGGAAGTCCGGAACTCCCGGAAAAGCCTCCGGAGCGAAAAAAAGACACGCCGGCCCAACCTGGGCGGACATGCCCGCCCAGAGTGGGCGGACATGCCCGACCAGAGCGGGCGGACATGACCGCCCAGGCCGGGCGGACATGCCCGCCCAGAGCGGGCGGACATGACCGCCCAGTCCGGGCGGACATGCCCGCCCAGAGCGGGCGGACATGACCGCCCAGGCCGGGCGGACATGCCCGCCCAGAGCGGGCGGACATGACCGCCCAGGCCGGGCGGACATGCCCGCCCAGAGTGGGCGGACATGACCGCCCAGGCAGGGCGGACATGCCCGCCCTCGAGGGCGGGCAGACGCGCCCAGGGGCACGTTTTTTTCCTATAAAAAGAGGCCCCGGGGGCTCCATTTAGACACTCAGTCTGTGTTGACGGACGCTCTCTTCTCCCTTTACGCTCTTTGCGATTCTTTTATCGTTTTCTGCATTCTTTATTTTTATTTTATTTTATTTAGCTTTCATTTTTTCTTGCTTTATTAAGTGGCCATTAAAATTAAATTAATTAATTTCCCTTAACGTGGAGCTTAACCTGGAGTTAAGAAGTGGCCGTCGACTAAATCAGGTACGCAAACTAAACTCTGCCCATTTAATTTTAGCATTTCATGCATGCTTCTTTTCTACTCCTCCTAAATTCTATAATAGCATAAATGCATTCATATCATCCACCAGGCAAATAAAATTGTCTTAAACAAATAAAACTAAGCTTAAGTGCCCGGTTAATTAATAATCGTGGTACTAAAGCTTAAATTCGACAATATTGGCTAAAAGCCTAGTTAATCAATAACTATGGTGAAAGTGCCTTATTTCGAACAGTTTTTTGGCCTAAGTCTAATTAATCAATAATTGTGACTAAAAGGCCCTGATTAAACACTTTTTCTTTTTATGGCAATAAATTGCCTATATTTCAATTTAATTAATCACTTTAGGCAAACAAATTGCCTATAAGTGAGAATTGATTCTTTTTTATAGCGACAAATCGCTTAAAGCAATATTTTGGCTAAAAGCCTTTAATTAATCACTTTAGGCAAACAAATTGCCTATAAGTGAGAATTGATTTCTTTTTCATAGCGACAAATCGCTTAAATTAAATTATTTGGCTAAAAGCCTTAAAATTAATTCATTTTGGCACAATTGCCTTAATCAATCAATCTTGGCGACAATCGCCCAATTAACCTTTTTTGGCAAATTAATTGCCTAAATCAATGTTTTTGGCTTTAAAAGCTTTGAAACAATTCATCTTTGGCACAAATGCCTTAAAAATCAATCTTTTGGCAAGGATAAGCCCAAATTAATTCTTTTGGCTAAAAGCCTCAAAATCAACATTTTGGCACCAAGTGCCTAAATCAATCAACACTTATTTTGGCAAAATGCCTAAAAATCAACTCTTTGGCAAAAAGCCTAAACAAAATGCACGAAGCATACACACACTCATGCATAAAGCATCCCAATTCAAAGCCCTCTAAAAGAGGCGCATCGAACTACGTTGACTTTGATCTTCCATTCAAACGGAAGTACGTAGGCACGTTCGGGATTTAACCCCGAGCGGCAAGTCGCAATCATTCAAACTCACTTAAACAGTCCATTGGTCCAATCATCTTGCAAAGCATTCATTTTTGGTTAGTTTCATCAGCATGACATAGTCTCGGGATCCACCTCAGGTTCGCAGATTATGCCTTAGACATTGGGATAATTAATCTAGTAACTAGGTTAATTAAAATTGGAGTCATTTAGGGTTTTTTCCTAGTTTACCCTAAAACAATTAAACAAGGTGGCGACTCATACATTCACGTGCATTTCTTCCCTTAGTCACATGCATTCATATGCCCATGATGTTTGGGGAAGGGGTTCACAGTTTGGCGACTTCACTGGGGACTTATGTAATCATTTTACATGAAGTGGACTACAATTGCTGCATAGACTAACCTGCCCTTCTTTAGGGTATTATTTTACTATGCTTTGTTTTGCAGGGTACTTAAGCACAAATTGAGTATTCTTTCTTTAAGAATACTTAATAAGGAAAATTTGAACTTGATTGACAAATTTAATTAAGACATTTGAATTTGTTGATTTATGTGCACGATTGAGAATCTTTTTCTCCATTGCATGAAAAATGCATTTCAAATGAATTTCTTCTCTCTGTGTTCAAACTTCTGAGTCTGGATAGCAAGTAGCGCTGATCGGCAGGTCTCTTTGATTATGTCGACGGACAGCCAAAGCGTCCTCCCTGTTACCGCAAACCATCCCTAATCCTTTTGGGGATGGCCCATGAGTATGCGTACTGTTGGACCCACGTGAAACTCTTTGTTTCACATGTGGTTAGGTATATCCATACTCAAGGTTCAAGGGTCCCTTTTAAGCCAATTCTCTATTTGAGTCATAGCCTATAGAACCTATCCTTTTAGGACTGTATGCACCCAATGATGTGAATCATATCATTAAACAGATTGTGTTGTGATGTTGTGCGCATTCACACATTCATCCCATACTTTACAAAAAAAGAGAATCTAAAAAAAAAAAAAAAACATTCCATTTCAAAGTTGGAAAATTCACATTTTGGCCCCTAAGGCCCAAAAATTCACAATTTGGCCCCGAAGGCCCAAAAATTCTCAATTTGGCCCCGAAGGCCCAAAAATTCTCAATTTGGCCATAGAGGCCCAAAAATTCCCAACTTGGCCCCGAAGGCCCAAAAATTCCCAATTTGGCCCCTAAGGCCCGAAAGTTCCCAATTTGGCCCCTAAGGCCCACAAAATCCCATTTTGGCCACAGAGGCCCAAAAATTAACATTTTTGGCCCCTAAGGCCCACAAAATCCCATTTTGGCCAACAGAGGCCCAAAAATTCCCATTTTGGCCCCTAAGGCCCAAAAATTTCCAATTTGGCTCCAAAGACCCAAAAATCCCACTTTGGCCCCTAAGGCCCCAAAAGCTCACAATTTGGCCACCGAGGCCCAAAATTCCCGATTTGGCCAATAAGGCCCAAAGATTCACATTTTTGGCCCCTAAGGCCCAAAAAAAAATTTTTTCTTTGAGAACTTAAGGCCTTTCGAAAAGTCGAGGTGTCCAGCCCCAAGCACTCTACCCTACATTGTTTGGTCATACCACCCCGCATCACAAGGGTCAAGTCCAAATACCTTACCCATACACTACACTATCTCACATACCCTATGAAAACACCTTATATAGGATAGTCTAATCATTTTGACTATGTCCTTTCACAGGTACCCCTCTAAAGACCACCTGTACCCGAAACACCAACTGAGCTCTCACTCACAAGTCCAACAACCCCGACTGCACCAATGGCATCAATCACTGACATCCAAACTCTCATTGAACAACTGGAGGCCAGGATGGAGGCCAGAATGAATGAGGCATTGGCTGCCCAAAGGACTGCCCTGATAGCTGAACTGGGTAATGGTATTGGAAATGGGGCTTCAGGCGGGGGAAGTGGACCTGCTGCCTCCAATCAAGGACCTACTGCAGAACCGACAAACCCTACCCCTAACTTGGAGGACACCCCCTCTGGAACTGCTTCTGAGCTGGAAGCTCAGAAAATGAGAGAGAAGCTGGAATTGTTGGAAAGGTCTGTCACCGCCCTTAAGACACATAAGGAAGTGGTGGACATGGACTCCTTGTCCTTATTCCCCGAAGCAAGATTACCTACAAAATTCAAGATGCCCAACATGGATAAGTTTGATGGGACCACTTGTCCCAAAACGCACCTGAAAATGTATGTGGGTGCCCTCAACCCGTTTGGCCTGAACAGTGAGCTCCTTGCTCAGTTGTTTCAGCAATCTTTGACTGGTGCTGCATTAAGATGGTTTGTAAGCTTGGATCGTTCCAAAATGAAGAATTGGGAGGACATATGCAATGCTTTCAACACGCAGTATCATTATAATATCGAAGTGGATGTTACCCGGAGGGAGCTGGAAACCACTAAACAAAAGAACAATGAGCCCTTCTCCTCGTTCCTTTCGAGGTGGAGAGCCAAAGCTGCTCAAATGATCAACCGACCCTCTGAACAGGAACAAGTTGACATAATAATCAAGAATTTACTGCCTGTCTACCAGTCACAGCTTCAAACACAGTACTTGCCTACGTTCCAATCGCTCATTACAACTGCAACTAAGGTGGAAGACTTAATCCAGTTGGGTCGACTCAAAGAAGACTCATACAAGAAGCAAAATCATGCTGGGTCCAGTGAGACAAATGAAATAGCCAGTATAATCCCCACGAATCCTTTACGTGTTGGGAATTTGGGAAACAATCAACCAAGGAGGCAATATACTGATCTCGGCATGCCAATCCTTTTGGTGTTCCGAGAAGCAGTGAAAGCAAATTTACTAAAGCCCTTAGAAGCAAGGCCATTACCAAACCCCCTGCCTCGGAATTTCAAAGCCAATGAATACTGTGAGTACCATCAAGGACATGGGCATAAGACCGAATCATGTTGGACTTTGAAAAACCGTCTACAAGACCTGGTTGACAATGGGTCCATCATCCCCAAGAGCAAGCTGAACATCAACTAATCCCTTGCCTAACCATGGGATTAATGCAAAAAATTTTTTGTTGAACAAGAATCGTTCGATCCTTTCGAACTTTTCTTAGAAATGAATGAAGTTTGTGTCTGAGAAGGTTGAGATCAAACCTCCAAAAGAACAAAGGAATTGTTCAAGACCAACGACAACCTGTCTGATCGATTTAAGCATCGAGAAGAGCAAAGTCACTACAGTCAATCCAATCCTAGTCCATCACAGTCCACCTAGAGTCTATCTTTTAGGGTCTAGTTTCTTTTCTTTTCATTTTCATTTCCCTTCAAGTTTTCATTCAATTCAAATTTGTAAATCTAAGTGTCTTTTGTACACAAATTTTGTCTTATCAATAAAAAGGAATCAGTTTACGTTCTAATCATGTTTATACTCTTTCCCTATCCTTTCCTGTGAAAGCACAAAAAAAAAAAAAATCGAAAAAAATAATAAAAAAAGAAATTAAAAAAAATGATGATAAAAAAAAAAAGATAATAAAAATTGGCAAAGGAAAATGCATTCATTTGCTCTGCATCAATCAAAGCTGGGGCATCCTAAGAAGCACCATCAAAAGGGAAGTTTTGAAGGGTAATCATGGAAAGGATCCAGCAAAGGGTACGCAAGACTTCAAACAGTACCGAGGCAAAGCCGATTGAAGGGGCTAGGGCCAGAATGGTTTCTCCGAAAACCCAGGAATGGAAGATGCTCTGACAGAGAGGTGTCTGAATTTTGAGCTTAAAAGCGACAGAATAAAGAAGTTATGTTTGGAATTGGATTGGGTCTACACGAAGTCGCAATGCTGTGCATACACTACTCAAGTTATCTTAGAATCAAGTTGCCTCGAAATTCTTTATGGAGAGGCTGCTTCTAAGCAAGCAAAAGGAAAAACGGGACAAAAGGAACCCCTGGTCAAAAGGAAGCAAACAAGCAAAAGAAAAAAATGGGTCAGAAGGAACTTCTGCACACAAGAAAGAAATCAAGGACAAAGCTACAGGAAATCAAGTTGTCAAAAATGGGTCAACTGCAAGCTCTCCGTTAAATTCAAGCCCATCAAGGGTAGATGACAAATCATTTCAGCCATACGGACAAAGACCAAGCGGCTGCTCACATTTTGAAAAAGCAAGTTAAAAGAAGCAGTCATTTCCACAAATTGGATGACAACAAACACCTTGAAAATCGAGCGCCAAGCATGGCACAAGTACGAGTGTCCTTATAAACAAGGATCATTTCTCAAAACAAAGAAAAGGAAGAGTCTCCTCAAAATTCCTTATGGAGAGGAGAACCATTGAGGAAATAATTTTCAAATTCAGAGGAAGATAAAGTTCAAGAAAAGGAATCAAATTAACCTCAAGAATTCAAACATGGCGAAGCCACAAACTCAAAGCATAAAAGCTTCTTCAACATTCAAGCCACTCAAGTTACCACCACAATGTGGGTATTCAAAACTCTTTGTGATGAATGCAAGTCATATTTCGGTCAACCAGTGGTAAAACCACTACAACAACAAAGTCAGATTCGCCTAGGTTCATCACTATCATACGAGCCCGGGTCAATAAGTTGATTCAACAGCATCCAGCCGGGAAGGAATCCCGCAAAGACATCCAGCCGGGAAGGAATCCCGCGAAGACATTAAGCCGGGAAGGAATCCTGCGAAGAAATCAAAACAGAAATGAATTCTGCATCAACATCCAGCCGGGAAGGAATCCCGCGAAGACATTAAGCCGGGAAGGAATCCTGCGAAGAAATCAAAATAGAAATGAATTCTGCATCAACATCCAGCCGAGAAGGAATACCGCGAAGACATCGAGCCGGGAAGGAATCCTGCGAAGAAATCAAAAAAAAAGAAATGAATTCTGCATCCAGCCGGGAAGGAATCCCGCAAAGACATCAAGCCGGGAAGGAATCCTGCGAAGACATCAAGCCAGAAATGAATTCTGCATCAACATCAAGTTGGGAAGGAATCCCGCAAAGACATCCAGTCGGGAAGGAATCTCGCAAAGACTTCAAGCCGGGAAGAAATCCCGCGAAGAAATCAAGCCGGAGATGAATTCCGCACTAGCCGAGCACGAAGTTCGCATCCTAGAAGGAACTACGAAAGACCTGATTCTCCCCATCCCCCGAAGAGTTCTTGGAGATACGTAGGCAGCCACAAAGGCGCGGTCACAAACATAAGTTTGCATCATAAATAGCATTTTCTCTTTGCCAATATAAAAAATAAAAAAATAAAATAAGAGAAGAAAAGAAAAATAAAAGCTGGAGTTGAAAACCCGAAAGGGCGGCTTCAGGCAAGAATTGAGCCCGCTAGGCTGAAAACCCGAAAGGGCGGTCTAGGCAAAAGTTAGGGCAAAGAGCCTGCTAGAGTCGAAAACCCGAAAGGGCGGCTACTAGGCAAAAGTTAAGGCCAAAAAAAAAAAAAAAAAAAAAAAAAAAAAAAAAAAAGGTGCTTTCAAAGGTCTCCTTGGGAGTATATAAATCATTTTTTCCAGGAATCACTGAGTTCCTTCGAGTCAAAATTCACTACAAGAAAAATGTGAGTCTCTAAATCGAGTCTCCAATGAATCTCTAAAATCAAGTCTCCATCACCAGTGGTCATTCCACAACGAGCCAAAAAAAAAAAATCGAGTCATTCTCAAAAGTTCGTTTTGAAAGCGTCACTCTTTGAGTTATTCCTCGAAAAAAAAAAAGAGAGAGAGGAAATGTCAAAACAACCCTAAAAAAAAAAAATGTCAAATATAATCGTTGAGAGGTAATTCTTCAATACCTCGTCTCCACTCGGACCATCGTTTCTTCGATCCTTTCAGACGAGCGATGTCATCCACATTGTCCGTTTCCTCGAGTCATATAAGTGGCTTTGTTCTCTTTGATTCCTTAATCGATTTGGACAAGTACAACAACACCAATGTTTTGAAATGTTCCATGGTCAGCACCATTCTGGGGGCAAGGAGTGATAAGAACCTTCACCATTCTCCCATCACAGAAGTAATCACGGAATTTTAGTCTTTCATTAAGAAGAAATTCCATTTCAGATAATAAGGGCATCAATTCCCTCAAGCAGGGGGCAAAATCCTCCAAGTCGAATTCAGGGGCAAGTGTTATAAAAAAAACATACACAACCCAGGGTGAGACCCAACCATCGTCAATCTCTTTTACAGAAACCCAGGGTAGAACCCGGTTAATGGTTAACCTTTTACACAAGACCTAGGGTGAAACCCTAACCAATAACCAAGCCATTTGATCATTTCGACTTAGGGTGGACCCTTGGTTCTCAAAGAAAAAAAAAAACAAAAAAAAAAACAAAATTTCTTTTCAAAGCCCTCATTAAGAGGCAAAACATCTTTTCAAGCCCACATTAAGAGGCAAAACATCTTTTCAAGCCCTCATTAAGAGACATAAATCTTTTCAAGCCCTCATTAAGAGGCATAAATCTTTTCAAGCCCTCTAAGAGGCATAAATCTTTTCAAGCCCTCTAAGAGGCATAAATCTTTTCAAGCCCTCATTAAGAGGCAAAATCTCTTTTCAAGCCCTCATTAAGAGGCATAAACCTTTTCAAGTCCTCTAAGAGGCATAAATCTTTTCAAGCCCTCATTAAGAGGCAAAATCTCTTTTCAAGCCCTCACTAAGAGGCAAAATTTCTTTTTAAGTCCTCAAAGAGGCAAAAACATCTTTAAGTTGCAAACATAAATCCATGCATTTGATCATTTCATTTCAAAAAAAAAAAAAAAAAAAAAAAAAAAAAAAAAAAAAAAAAAAAAAAAAAAAAAACCAACGGCGGGGTTTCCTCCTCTGCCCATCCTCAAAATTTCCTCCTTCAGACAGCCACTGGCTCTCATAAATCATTTTTATGACAGCCAGTGGGGGGCAACTGTGAATACTCAAATTTTGAGGCTCAAAAGGCCAGTTTTCCCGGACTGCAAACAGTCCGGCCGGAGAAGCCTCCGGAACGAAAAAACTAGAAAGTCTGTCGGCCGCGACGGTGGCAGCGGCCCTTAACGGCGGCTGTGGTCGTCTGTGAATACCTATTTTTTTTGAGGCTCAAAGAGCCAGTTTTCCCAGACTGCAAACAGTCCGGCCGGACCAAAGACCATTTTGGAAGTTCACCAGAAGTGTGCCAATATGGTACTTGAAATGTCCAAAAAATTACGAGGATCACGGAACTGGTCTTGGAATATTTTTTGGAAGTCCGGAACTCCCGGAAAAGCCTCCGGAGCGAAAAAAAGACACGCCGGCCCAACCTGGGCGGACATGCCCGCCCAGAGTGGGCGGACATGCCCGCCCAGGCCGGGCGGACATGCCCGCCCAGAGCGGGCGGACATGACCGCCCAGGCCGGGCGGACATGCCCGCCCAGAGCGGGCGGACATGACCGCCCAGTCCGGGCGGACATGCCCGCCCAGAGCGGGCGGACATGACCGCCCAGGCCGGGCGGACATGCCCGCCCAGAGCGGGCGGACATGACCGCCCAGGCCGGGCGGACATGCCCGCCCAGAGCGGGCGGACATGACCGCCCAGGCAGGGCGGACATGCCCGCCCTCGAGGGCGGGCAGACGCGCCCAGGGGCACGTTTTTTTCCTATAAAAAGAGGCCCCGGGGGCTCCATTTAGACACTCAGTCTGTGTTGACGGACGCTCTCTTCTCCCTTTACGCTCTTTGCGATTCTTTTATCGTTTTCTGCATTCTTTATTTTTATTTTATTTTATTTAGCTTTCATTTTTTCTTGCTTTATTAAGTGGCCATTAAAATTAAATTAATTAATTTCCCTTAACGTGGAGCTTAACCTGGAGTTAAGAAGTGGCCGTCGACTAAATCAGGTACGCAAACTAAACTCTGCCCATTTAATTTTAGCATTTCATGCATGCTTCTTTTCTACTCCTCCTAAATTCTATAATAGCATAAATGCATTCATATCATCCACCAGGCAAATAAAATTGTCTTAAACAAATAAAACTAAGCTTAAGTGCCCGGTTAATTAATAATCGTGGTACTAAAGCTTAAATTCGACAATATTGGCTAAAAGCCTAGTTAATCAATAACTATGGTGAAAGTGCCTTATTTCGAACAGTTTTTTGGCCTAAGTCTAATTAATCAATAATTGTGACTAAAAGGCCCTGATTAAACACTTTTTCTTTTTATGGCAATAAATTGCCTATATTTCAATTTAATTAATCACTTTAGGCAAACAAATTGCCTATAAGTGAGAATTGATTCTTTTTTATAGCGACAAATCGCTTAAAGCAATATTTTGGCTAAAAGCCTTTAATTAATCACTTTAGGCAAACAAATTGCCTATAAGTGAGAATTGATTTCTTTTTCATAGCGACAAATCGCTTAAATTAAATTATTTGGCTAAAAGCCTTAAAATTAATTCATTTTGGCACAATTGCCTTAATCAATCAATCTTGGCGACAATCGCCCAATTAACCTTTTTTGGCAAATTAATTGCCTAAATCAATGTTTTTGGCTTTAAAAGCTTTGAAACAATTCATCTTTGGCACAAATGCCTTAAAAATCAATCTTTTGGCAAGGATAAGCCCAAATTAATTCTTTTGGCTAAAAGCCTCAAAATCAACATTTTGGCACCAAGTGCCTAAATCAATCAACACTTATTTTGGCAAAATGCCTAAAAATCAACTCTTTGGCAAAAAGCCTAAACAAAATGCACGAAGCATACACACACTCATGCATAAAGCATCCCAATTCAAAGCCCTCTAAAAGAGGCGCATCGAACTACGTTGACTTTGATCTTCCATTCAAACGGAAGTACGTAGGCACGTTCGGGATTTAACCCCGAGCGGCAAGTCGCAATCATTCAAACTCACTTAAACAGTCCATTGGTCCAATCATCTTGCAAAGCATTCATTTTTGGTTAGTTTCATCAGCATGACATAGTCTCGGGATCCACCTCAGGTTCGCAGATTATGCCTTAGACATTGGGATAATTAATCTAGTAACTAGGTTAATTAAAATTGGAGTCATTTAGGGTTTTTTCCTAGTTTACCCTAAAACAATTAAACAAGGTGGCGACTCATACATTCACGTGCATTTCTTCCCTTAGTCACATGCATTCATATGCCCATGATGTTTGGGGAAGGGGTTCACAGTGACTGTGTTCAGTATGTGCGTCGTTGCAAAGCTTGCCAATGCCATGACAATAAAAGTCACTTACCTGCTGTTGAACTCCACCCGACAACTCCTTCGTGGCCTTTTTCTGCATGGGGTATAGACGTCATCGGCAAAATCTCACCTGCAGCATCCAACGGCCATCAGTATATATTGGTTGCAGTTGACTACTTCTCTAGATGGATCGAGGCTCAGTCTTACAAAACCTTAACCGCCAAACATGTGGCTAGATTCATTGAACAGAACATTTTCTGTCGCTATGGTGTTCCCCGTCACATAGTTACAGACAATGGATCTCACTTTCAGGCAGATGTTGGCCAATTGCTTTATAGATACAAGGTTGAGCATCACTATTCTTCTCCTTATCGCCCTCAGGCTAATGGTGCAGTGGAAGCTGCGAATAAGGAGATCAAAAGAATCCTGTCAAAGATGTGTGAAAGGTATAGAAGCTGGGCTGAGAAACTTCCTTTCGCGCTCTGGGGGCATCGCACTACATTCAAATCAGTAAACGGAGCTTCTCCTTTCGAACTTGTATACGGAATGGAGGCAGTGTTACCAATAGAGCTCGAAAAGAAGTCTCTCAGGGTTTTGGTAGAAGCCGGTCTGACTGAAGAGGAATGGATCAAGAAGAGATACGAAGATTTGGCGCTCTTAGACAGGAAAAGACTGAATGCTCGATTCCAGGACCAAATGAGAAAAAGAAGAATTGCTCGTTTCTACAACAAACGAGTACATCCAAGGACAATAAGGAACGGACATCTGGTTTTGATCAGATTATTGGACCACGAAGCCCAGAATCATCCTGGTGGGAAATTTAAACCCAACTGGCATGGACCGTTCAGAATTCACAAACTATTAGCAAAAGGCGCCGCTGAATTAGTCACTATGGAAGGAGAACCTGTCAATCGATTCGTCAATCAAGACCAAATGAAGAAATTCTATATCTGAGATGATGATTTCGATTAAAAAAAATGCTAAGTTGAAAACCCGAAAGGGCGGCTTAGGCAAAAATTAAGCTCGCTAGGTTGAAAACCCGAAAGGGCGGCCTAGGCAAAAGTTAGAGCATGAATAAAAATAAAATTTTCAGGATCAACGCGTGGTGCTTAGTTTAAATGCAGAATTCACGCCATGTGTTCGTGATAAATGTGTGATTGGTTGCTCAATGCCATCAACCCGACTTGAAGGAGAACAGGAAATCGAGTAGTTATAGCAAATGACCATTGTATTAGAATAAACTTTCTTTACTTATGTATAATGTTGAAAAGAAGAAAGATTAATAAAAGATTTGAATTTCAAAATTTTCTTACTGTTCCGGGGTTATGGTCAAAGGATGCAAAACCTTCCTCTCCGCTTACTTGATCCAAGATCGACTCATTTGATCTAAGATGTCCTGACTGTCGGCCCTGCTTGAACAATGAACTCTTTTAAGACATTGATCAGAGGGACGACACCATTTTCTCAGTGACTTCCCTGGAAAGATCAATATAAAACCATAAATAAACCTTAGCACTTGCATAGGTTCATGCATACATAAAGGAGTTACATTTATTATTTTTGTTTGATTTGTGCAAGTAATAAAACAGTCACTCCATTCTTTGTGGTTTCCAAGTATAAGCTTTTATTTTTACAAAATAACTTTTACTCTATGAGTTTTCATTTATTGACCCAAGGGCAGGAGGCCCAAATAACTAACACAACAAATGATTCCGAAGGAAAAAGTTTGTTGTATGTTGTTGATTCATGTGTGCAGGAAGCAGAAATTAATAAAGGCAGAGCCATCAAGGTCATTAATTGAAAGAAAAGCAGATACATTTAAATAAAAGCTCATGGCCCGGGTACAAAAAGGAAAAGAAAAGACAACAGTTTATTCTAGTAGGGCCTATCAGTAAGGGCCAGTCCTCACAGGGCATGACATCATTGTGGGGTAAAGAACCAGTTGACATATGCGGGTGTCACGGTATCCTGCGTCGTTCCTTCATCTAAATACACAATGTTTCGATTTCGCCAACGGTCAGCCAAACTGGTCAACAGATGTGATGTTATTAGACCGCTTTCGAAGTTATGGACTCTGGGAACGCGCTGTACCATACCGTATTGACGGCTGATCTGTCAGGAAAATAGGCCATGGAACGGTCTAGACTGGCATACAACACATAGTTAAGGCTCACGCTTCCAGTAGTAACCAACCTGATCCTCCACCAGGGACAAATCCATCGGATGGTCAGGTTATCCTCAAAGTCGAAATGTCCTCGAGTCCGAGACCGAAAGTTGGCGGGACCATAAGTTGGGATCAAATGAGCAGGGACCGGAAGAAGCAGACTTAACTTGTCTAAAGCCCAGGCCTGCAGCAATATTGGACAACCGCGATGATGAATATTGAAATTGGTGATATGAAGGGCAATATCTCTCACCCAGCACATCGTTTCTCCCATGACCATCATGAAGACGGTACGATGGTACAGCTGCATGTCACGAACTACTGTCAGAAGTCGGTAATCTCCAATCCCGGGCTAACGGTTCTTTATGGCATACACATTCAGCAGCAAGAAGCAACAAGCTCGAATCCAAGAAGGATCCACGTTCATGGACAAAACCTTGTTGAGAAAAGGCTCCAAAGGTAGACCCTGATCCGTGTTTATGCCATCAGGGAGATAAACCGGACACAAGGTCGCAATCTCAACTAGATTATACCTAGGACCTGGGGGTAAGGTCGGAGTTTCATTTTGTTCAGGATGATGATCCATCACGGCACACATTTCCTCGTAGGTCGGAGTCACCTCAGAGTCTTCAAACCGGAAAACCATGGTGTTCGGATTAAAATGGGTAACGAGCCAAGACAAGAAGCCATGGTTAGGTTTTAGGTCTTTGAAATACCTTAACCAGGCAAGTTGATCCATAGGGGGAATCTGCCATAGGTCATCGGAGATAGATTGGACGAAGGAGGAGACTTGGCTTCTGAAGGCCATGAAAAAGGGATTATCTAAGAAATTGATCTGCTTTGAATGATGGGATGCGAAGGAAAAGTGAAATGAAACGCCCATTTATAGCAGGGTAAAGGGACCGGTGAGTGAAACATTGTTATCACTCGACTTAATGCCCACTGCCAAGAGTAGTTGAAAAGACATTCATGTATGGACTACTTGGGTTGGTGAGCATTTAAAGCCGCACTAATCAATAAGAAAGACGATTTGTACAATAAGGAGGTTGAATCTTTATGACCGCGTTAATCACCCTGTCAGGTAAGTGATACGATCCACTGTTGTTTGGTGATTGATTTTTATAGTATTTTGTTTTAAGTCCAGTATTTCATTCTTTCTTTATTTCATTTTATTTCATTCATTTTATCTATAATAAATTGGTCTATGGACCACTAACGAGGTGGATCGCTTTTGTAAATAAACGGGGCACCGTTTTCTTTTTCGTGTTTGTGTTTGTGTTTTATTTTGCAGGAACAGGACTTCACAATTGTAAAATACAAACACATGCCACAATATAATAAAAGCAAAATATAATAAAAATGTAAATAATACCAAAAGAAATACAAATAGTGACTATGGTATAACTGTACAACCATCCAAAAAATAATGAGAAAAACTAATAAATGTTCAAAAATGTTCAAAAATGGAGGAGACGTGCAACAGGACTACCGCCGCCTACGGCTAGGACCAGCAACAGTCAGAGGGGGTGGAGATGGTGGTGCGCCATCGGAAGAAGAGCCATCCTCATCCTCATCAGAAGAGTCGAGCGGGATGCCCTCAACCTTTAGTCTCGTCCGAAGCTGCTCCACCTCTGCCTGAAGCCGGCTCACAGCACTGGACTGACGGGACTGATGCCTCCGCAGCCTCCCGTTCTCCAGCTCCTGTAAAGGCAAACATGTGTAAGAGAGTTTACCAAAATAATAAGAAGCAAAAAGGTAAATATGTGTAAAGTTCATACCAGCTCGTGCCGCTCGGAATAGAGCCGACCAATGTAAGATCGAGCAAACCCGAACCACTAGCAGATCTCCTGATACCTCTGGGCCGGCACCTGCAAACCAGGAACATCCATTAAAGATTACTCAGGTACAATGATCCTAACTTTGTAAATTCGGTTTATAACTTACATGTGTAGTGTGCTCAGGGTCCAGCTGCACCGGAGGAGGAGCCTGCCGAAGATCAGCAGGGATGATGATGCCAGATCCAAGGCCTAGACCGGGATCCAGCACTACCTCCATACCAGGTGGGAACGGCACGTCACCCAACACAACACCGGCCGGTCCAACCGGAG
Organism: Jatropha curcas; assembly: GCF_041381405.1. Taxonomy (NCBI): domain Eukaryota; kingdom Viridiplantae; phylum Streptophyta; class Magnoliopsida; order Malpighiales; family Euphorbiaceae; genus Jatropha; species Jatropha curcas. The sequence goes on from NC_143154.1 coordinate 20,447,525, forward strand.
CCGCCGTGCCACCGGCCTCAGCCGCTACCTCAGCTCGGTAATGAGCCGCAGTCTTATGCGTCTTCCGCTCCTACAGAGAAAATAATGGCATCAGTGATTTGAAACAGTGAAAATAGTAATAACAGTAAATAAGGCAGAAGATCAGCGAAGCCACCTGAATGTACTCGAGAATCTCAGGAAGCCGCGCCTGCATCCGAGAGGCAAAATAAGAGGGGAAATCGCCGGCGGACTTTTCCCCCCGGTGTGAATACTCAAATTTTGAGGCTCAAAAAGCCAGTTTTCCCGGCCGCGGAAGTGGCGGCCGCCCTTAAAGGCGGCGGCAGCCGCTAGCCACCGGCGACAGCGGCTGCAGTCACCTGTGAATACCCAAATTTTGAGGCTCAAAGAGCCAGTTTTCCCGGACTACAAATAGTCCGGCCGGACCAAAGGCCATTTTGGAAGTTCACCGAAAGTATGCCAATATGGTACTTGAAATGTCCGAAAAATTATGAGGATTGCGAAACTGGTCTCGGAATATTTTTTGGAGGTCCGGAACTCCCGAAAAAGCCTCCGGAACGAGAAAGAAAGCACACGGGTCGATGTGCCCGCCCCCCCCGGGCGGGCCAGCCCGCCCTCAAGGGCGGTTGAGGGCGGGCACGCCCGCCCAGGAGGGCGGGCATGCCCGCCCTCAAGGGGCACGCCCGCCCTCGACCGCCCTCGGGTCTCCTTTTTTCCTATAAAATTGGCCCCGGGGCCTCCGTTTTTACGCACTCAGTCTGTGTTGACGGACGCTCCTTCTCCCTTACGCTCTTTGCGATTCTTTACTGCTTTTTCTGCATTTTTAGTTTTAGTATTATTGCTTTCTTTTTGTTAAGTGGTCACTAAAATGAAAATAAATTAATATTCCCTCAACGAGGAGCATAACCTGGAGTTAAGAAGTGGCCGACGATTAAATCAGGTACATAAACTAAACTTTACCTATTTAATTTTAGCACTTCATGCATGTTTCTCTTTTACTCCTCCTAATTCTACAACTGCATAAATGCATCCATGTCATCATTAGGCAAATAAAATGCCTCAATAAATAAATTTAGGCTAATGCCCGGTTAATCAATAATCGTGGTATTTAAGCCTAAATCCGACAATATTGGCCTAAAAAGACCTAGTTAATCAATAACTACGGTTAATTGCCTTTATTTCGAACAGCCTGGCTGAAGTCCAATTAATCAATAATTGTGGCTAAAAAGCTTTAATCAATCACGTTTTGGCAACAAATTGCCTACAATTAATCAACCACATTTTGGCAACAAATTGCCCACGGTTCAATCAATTTTTCGCAAACAAATTGCTTATAAATTAGATTAACCACTTTTTAGCGACAAATCGCTTAAATCACAATTTTTGGCTGAAGGCCTTCAAACAATTGCTTTTGGCAAATAAATTGCCTTAAAATCAATCATTTTGGCGACAAACGCCCAATCAATCATTTTGGCAATCAAATTGCCTAAATCACTCTTTTTTTTGGCTAAAAGCCTTAAAATCAATCATTTTGGCGACAATCGCCTAAAATCAATCATTTTGGCAATCAAATTGCCTAAATCACTCTTTTTGGCTAAAAGCCATTAAAATCAACATTTTTGGCATCAAATGCCTAAAATCGAATCAATCAATTCTTTGGCAAAATGCCTAAACAAAAATGCACAAAGCATACACACACTCATGCATAAAGCATCCCCTTTAAAGCCCTTCAAAGAAGGCCTATCGAACTACGTTGACTTTGATCTTCCATTCAAACGAAAGTACGTAGGCACGTTTGGGATTTAACCCCGAGCGACAAGTCGAAATCACCTTAAACACATCATTCACCTTGTAAAGCATTCATTCATGGTTAGTTCATCAGCATGACATAGTCTCGGGATCCATCTCGGGGTTGCACACCATGCCTTAACCATTAGGTAATTAATCTAGTAAATAGGTTAATTAAAATTGGAGTCACTTAGGGTTTTTTCCTAGTTTACCCTAAAATAATTAAACAAGGTGGCGACTCACACACACACTCACGTGCATTTCTTCCTTAGTCACATGCATCTGTATGCATTCATATACTTTGATATTTGGGGAGGGGTTCACAGTTTGGCGACTCTGCTGGGGAATTATGTAATCTTTTTGCATAAGTGGACTACAATTGCTGCATAGACCAACCTGCCCTTCTTTAGGGCATTATTTTAATATGCTTTGTTTTGCAGGGTACCTTGACACGAATCCAGTATTCTTTCTTTAATAATACTAGATAAAGAAATTTGGACTCATTTGTACAATTTAATTAAAATATTCAAATTTGTTGATTTATTTGCACGATTGAGAATCTTTTTCTCCATGGCATAAAAAATGAATTTCAAATGAATTTCTTCTCTCTCTGTTCAAACTTTTGAGTCTGGATAGCAAGTAGCGCTGATCGGCAGGTCTCTTTGATTATGTCGACGGACAACCAAAGCGTCCTCCCTGTTACCGCAAACCATCCCTAATCCTTTTGGGGGTGGCCCATGAGTATGCGTACTGTTGGACCCACGCGAAACTCTTTGTTTCACATGTGGTTAGGTATATCCATACTCAAGGTTCAAGGGCCCCTTAATAAGCCAATTCTCTATTTATGTCATAGCCTATAGAACCTATCCTTTAGGACTGTATGCACCCAATGATGTGAATCATATCATTAAACGAAGTATGACGTGATGTTGTGCGCATTCATGACATATCATCTCATTAAAAAAAAAACATTCCATTTCAAAACTGGAAAGTCACATTTTGACCCCTGAGACCTAAAAAATGGCCCCTAAGGCCCAAAAATTCACATTTGGCCACTAAGGCCCAAAAATCCTCAATTTGGCCAAAGGCCCAAAACAATTCCCAATTTGGCCCCAAAGGCCCAAAAACTCCCATTTTTGGCCCCTAAGGCCCGAAAATTTCCAATTTGGCCACAGAGGCCCTAAAATTCACATTTTGGCCCCAAAGGCCCGAAAATTCACAATTTGGCCCCAGAGGCCCAAAAATTCACATTTTGGCCCCTAAGGCCCAAAAATTCCCATTTTGGCCCTTAAGGCCCAAAAAAAAAATTTCTTTGAGAACTAGGGGCCTTTCGAAAAAGTCGAGGTGTCCAGCCCTAAATACCCTACCTCACACTATCTCACATACCCTATGAAAACACCTTATATAGGATGGTCTAATCGTTTTGACTATGTCCTTTCATAGGTACCCCTCCAAAGACCACCTGTACCCGAAACACCAACTGAGCTCTCACCCACAAGTCCAGCAACCCCGATTGCACCCATGGCATCACTGTCTGACATCCAAAACCTCATTGAACAACTCGAGGCCAGAATGAATAAGGCATTGGCTGCCCAAAGGGCTGCCTTGATAGCTGAATTGGGTAATGGAAATGGGGCTTCTCCTGTTGGAAGGGATCCTGCCACATCTAATCAGGGACCTGCAGCTCCACCGACATCATCAAATCCTACCCTTAACCTGGATGACATACCCTCCAGAACTGCTGCTGAGCTGGAAGCTCAGAAAATGAGAGAGAAGCTGGAATTGTTGGAAAGGTTTATTACTGCCCTCAAAACACACAAGGAAGTGGTGGACATAGACTCCTTGTCCTTGTTCCCCGAAGCAAGATTACCTACAAAATTCAAGATGCCTAACATGGACAAGTTTGACGGAACCACTTACCCCAAAACGCACCTGAAGATGTATGTGGGTGCCCTCAACCCGTTTGGCCTGAACAGCGAGCTCCTTGCTCAGTTGTTTCAGCAATCTTTGACTGGGGCTGCATTAAGATGGTTTGTAAGCTTGGATCGTTCCAAAATGAAGAATTGGGAGGACATATGCAATGCTTTCAACACGCAGTACCATTATAATATCGAAGTGGATGTTACCCGGAGGGAGCTGGAAACCACTAAACAAAAGAACAATGAGCCCTTCTCCTCGTTCCTTTCGAGGTGGAGAGCCAAAGCCGCTCAAATGATCAACCGACCCTCTGAACAGGAACAAGTTGACATAATAATCAAGAATTTACTGCCTGTCTACCAGTCACAGCTTCAAACACAGTACTTGCCTACGTTCCAATCGCTCATTGCGACTGCAACTAAGGTGGAAGACTTAATCCAGTTGGGTCAACTCAAAGAAGACTCATACAAGAAACCGAATCATGCTGGACTTTGAAAAACCGTCTACAAGACCTGGTTGACAATGGGTCCATCATCCCCAAGAGCAAGCTGAACATCAACCAATCCCTTGCCTAACCATGGGATTAATGCAAAAAAAAATTGCTAAACAAGAATCGTTCGATCCTTTTGAACTTTTCTTAGAAATGAATGAAGTTTGTGTCTGAGAAGGTTGAGATCAAACCTCCAAAAGAACAAAGGAATTGTTCAAGACCAACAACAACCTGTCTGATCGATTTAAGCATCAAGAAGAACTAAGTCACTACAGTCAATCCAATTCTAGTCCATCACAGTCCACCCTGAGTCTATCTTTTAGGGTCTAGTGTTTTTTTCTTTTCTTTCTCATTGCCATTCAAGTTTTCATTCAATTCAAATCTGTAAATCTAAGTGTCTTTTGTACACAAATTTTATCTTATCAATAAAAAGGGATCAGTTTACGTTCCAATCATGTTTATACTCTTTCCCTATCCTGTCCTGTGAAAGCACAAAAAAAAAATCGAAAAAAAACAATAAATTGAAAAAATGATGATAAAAAAAAGAGATGATAAAAATTGGCAAAGAAAAATGCATTCATTTGCTCTGCATCAATCAAAGCAGGGGCATCCTAAGAAGCACCATCAAAGGGGAAGTTTTGAAGCGTAATCATGGAAAGGATCCAGCAAAGGGTACGCAAGATTTCAAACAGTACCGGGGCAAAGCCGATTGAAGGGGTTAGGGCTAGAATGGTTTCTCCGAAAACCCAGGAATGGAAGATGCTCCGACAGAGAGGTGTCTGAGTTTTGAGCTTAAAAGCGACAGAACAGAGAAGTTATGAATTGGGTTGGGTCTGCACGAAGTCGCAATGCTATCCATACACTACTCAAGTCATCTCAGAATCAAGTTACCTCGAAATTCTTTATGGAGAGGCAAGCAAAAGGAAAAACGGGACAAAAGGGAACCCCTGGTCAAAAGGAAGCAAATAAGCAAAAGAAAAAATGGGTCAAATGGAACTTCTGCACAAAAGAAAGAAATCAAGGACAAAGCTACAGGAAATCAAGTTGTCAAAAACGGGTCAACTGCAAGCTCTCCATTAAATTCAAGCCCATCAAGGGTAGATGACAAATCATTTCAGCCGTAAGGACAAAGACCAAGCGGCCGCTCACATTTTGAAAAAGCAAGTTAAAAGAAGCAGTCATTTCCACGAATTGGATGACAACAGACACCTTGAAAATCAAGCGCCAAGCATGGCACAAGTACAAGTGTCCTTATAAACAAGGATCATTTCTCAAAACAAGGAAAAGGAAGAGTCTCCTCAAAATTTCTTATGGAGAGGAGAACCATTGAGGAAATAAGTTTCAAATTCAGAGGAAGATAAAGTTCAAGAAAAGGAATCAAATTAACCTCAAGAATTCAAACATGGCGAAGCCACAAACTCAAAGCATAAAAGCTTCTTCAACACTCAAGCCACTCAAGTTACCTCCACAATGTGGGTATTCAAAACTCTTTGTGATGAATACAAGTCACATTTCAGTCAACCAGTGGTAAAACCGCTACAACAACAAAGTAAGATTCGCCTAGGGTCATCACTATCATACGAGCTTGAGTCAATAAGTTGATTCAACATCATCAAAGTTGGGAATGAATCCCGTAAAGACATCAAGCCGGGAAGGAATCCCGCGAAGAAATCAAGCCAGAAATGAATTCTGCATCAACATCAAGTCGGGAAAGAATCCCGCAAAGACATCCAGTCGGGAAGGAATCCCGCTAAGACATCAAGCCGGGAAGAAATCCCGCGAAGAAATCAAGCCAGGAAGAAATCCCGCGAAGAAATCAAGTCGGGAAGAAATCCCGTGAAGAAATCAAGTCGGGAAGGAATCCCGAAGAAATCAAATCGGAAATGAATTCCACAACCAGCATCAAGTCGGAATTGAATTCTGCCCCAACAGCAAGTCGGAAATAAATTCCGCACCAAGTCGGAAATAAATTCCGCACCAAGACGGAAAGGAATTCTGCACTAACATCAAGACGGAGATGAATTCCGCACCAGCCGAGCACGAAGTTCGCATCCCTGAAGGAACTACGAAAGACCTAATTCTCCCCATCCCCCGAAGAGTTCTTGGAGATACGTAGGCAGCCGAAAAGGCGCGGTCACAAACATAAGTTGGCATCATAAATAGCAATTTCTCTTTGCCAATATAAAAAATAAAAAAAATATATAAAAAAGAAAAGAAAAGAAAAATAAAAGCTGGAGCTGAAAACCCGAAAGGGCGGCTACTAGGCAAAAGTTAAGGCAAAAACAAAAAAAAGTGCTTTCATGAATTCTCTTAGAGAGTCCATTTTTGTAGGATAAACAGCAAAGTATGTCCTTACAAAAAAAAAAAAAAAAAAACAAAAAAAAATCCCTTTCAAAGGTCTCCTTCCAAGTATATAAATCATTTTTTCCAGGAATCACTGAGTTCCTTTAAGTCAAAATTCACTACAAGAAAAATTTGAGTCACTAAATCGAGTCTCCAATGAGTCTCTAAAATCAAGTCTCCATCACCAGTGGTCATTCCACAACGAGTCACAAAAATTGAGTCATTCTCAAAAGTTCATTTTGAAAGCGTCACTCTTTGAGTCATTCCTCAAAAAAAAAAAAGAGAGAGAGGAAAATGTCAATTCAATCCCCGGGGTTTCCAAAACAACCCTAAAAAATGTCAAACATAATCATTGAGAGGTAATTCTTTAATACCTCATCTCCACTCGGACCATCGTTTCTTCGATCCTTTCAGACGAGCGATGTCATCTACATTGTCTGTTTCCTCGAGTCATATTAGTGGCTTTGTTCTCTTTGATTCCTCAATCGATTGGACAAATACAACACCAATGTTTTGAAGTGTTCCATGGTCAGCACCATTCTGGGGGCAAGAAGTGATAAGAACCTTCACCATTCTCCCATCACAGAAGTAATCACGGAATTTTTAGTCTTTCATTAAGAAGAAATTCTATTTCAGCTAATAAGGGCATCAATTCTCTCAAGCAGGGGGCAAAATCCTCCAAGTCGAATTCAGGGGCAAGTGTTATAAAAAAAAAACATACACAACCCAGGATGGAACCCAACCATCGTCAATCTCTTTTACACAAACCTAGGGTAGAACCCGGTTAATGGTTAACCTTTTTTACATAAAACCTAGGGTGAAACCCTACCCAATAACCAACCATTTTTCACCCAAAACCAAGCCATGTGATCATTTCGACTTTAGATGGACCTTGGTTCTCAAAGAAAAAAAAAACAAAAATAAAACAAATCTCTTTTCAAGCCCTCATTAAGAGGCAAAAAACTCTTTTCAAGCCCTCATTAAGAGGCAAAACAGCTTTTCAAGCCCTCATTAAGAGGCAAAATCTCTTTTCAAGACCTCATTAAGAGGCAAAACATCTTTTCAAGCCCTCATTAAGAGGCAAAATCTCTTTTCAAGCCCTCAAAGAGGCAAAAACATCTTTAAGTTACAAACATAAATCCATGCATTTGATCATTTCAAAGAAAAAAACCCACGGTGGGGTTTCCTCCTCTGCCCATCCCCAAAATTTGCTCCTTCAGACAGCCACTGGCTCTCATAAATCATTTTTATGATAGCCAGTGGGGGGCAACTGTGAATACTCAAATTTTGAGGCTCAAAAAGCCAGTTTTCCCGGCCGCGGCGGTGGCGGCCGCCCTTAAAGGCGGCGGCAGCCGCTAGCCGTCGGCGACAGCGGCTGCAGTCACCTGTGAATACCCAAATTTTGAGGCTCAAAGAGCCAGTTTTCCCGGACTGCAAACATCCGGCCGGACCAAAGGCCATTTTGGAAGTTCACTGAAAGTATGTCAATATGGTACTTGAAATGTCCGAAAAATTATGAGGATTGCGGAACTGGTCTCGGAATATTTTTTGGGGGTCCGGAACTCCCGAAAAAGCCTCCGGAACGAGAAAGAAAGCACACGGGTCGATGTGCCCGCCCTCAGGGGTGGGCACGCCCGCCCCATGGGGCAGGCATGCCCGTCCCCCCCGGGTGGGCCAGCCCACCCTCAAGGGCGGTCCAGGGCGGGCACGCCCGCCCTCAAGGGGCAGCACGCCCGCCCTGGAGGGCGGGCATGCCAGCCCTCAAGGGGCAGCACGCCTGCCCTCAAGGGCGGGCATGCCCGCCACCAAGGGGCAGGCACGCCCGCCCCCCTGAGGCGGGCACGCCCGGGCAGGACCGCCCTCGGGTCTCCTTTTTTCCTATAAAATTGGCCCCGGGGCCTCCATTTTTACGCACTCAGTCTGTGTTGACGGACGCTCCTTCTCCCTTACGCTCTTTGCGATTCTTTACTGCTTTTTCTGCATTTTTAGTTTTAGTATTATTGCTTTCTTTTTGTTAAGTGGTCACTAAAATGAAAATAAATTAATATTCCCTCAACGAGGAGCATAACCTGGAGTTAAGAAGTGGCCGACGATTAAAACAGGTACATAAACTAAACTTTACCTATTTAATTTTAGCACTTCATGCATGTTTCTCTTCTACTCCTCCTAATTCTACAACTGCATAAATGCATCCATGTCATCATTAGGCAAATAAACTGCCTCAATAAATAAATTTAGGCTAATGCCCGATTCATCAATAATCGTGGTATTTAAGCCTAAATCCGACAATATTGGCCTAAAAAGACCTAGTTAATCAATAACTACGGTTAATTGCCTTTATTTCGAACAGCCTGGCTTATGTCCAATTAATCAATAATTGTGGCTAAAAAGCCTTAATCAATCACGTTTTGGCAACAAATTGCCTACAATTAATCAACCACATTTTGGCAACAAATTGCCCACAGTTCAATCAATTTTTCGCAAACAAATTGCTTATAAATTAGATTAACCACTTTTTAGCGACAAATCGCTTAAATCACAATTTTTGGCTGAAGGCCTTCAAACAATTGCTTTTGGGAAATAAATTGCCTTAAAATCAATCATTTTGGCGACAAACGCCCAATCATTCATTTTGGCAATCAAATTGCCTAAATCACTCTTTTTTTTGGCTAAAAGCCTTAAAATCAATCATTTTTGCGACAATCGCCTAAAATCAATCATTTTGGCAATCAAATTGCCTAAATCACTCTTTTTGGCTAAAAGCCATTAAAATCAACATTTTTGGCATCAAATGCCTAAAATCGAATCAATCAATTCTTTGGCAAAATGCCTAAACAAAAATGCACAAAGCATACACACACTCATGCATAAAGCATCCCCTTTAAAGCCCTTCAAAGAAGGCCTATCGAACTACATTGACTTTGATCTTCCATTCAAACAGAAGTACGTAGGCATGTTTGGGATTTAACCCCGAGCGGCAAGTCGAAATCACCTTAAACACATCATTCACCTTGTAAAGCATTCATTCATGGTTAGTTCATCAGCATGACATAGTCTCGGGATCCATCTCAGGTTTGCACACCATGCCTTAACCATTGGGTAATTAATCTAGTAAATAGGTTAATTAAAATTGGAGTCACTTAGGGTTTTTTCCTAGTTTACCCTAAAATAATTAAACAAGGTGGCGACTCACACACACACTCACATGCATTTCTTCCTTAGTCACATGCATCTGTATGCATTCATATACTTTGATATTTGGGGAGGGATTCACACCCGGAGTAAAATCATTATGGATCGGATTTTATTTGGTGTTCTTAAATATTTATTTGGAAAAGCGGTGATAAAAAAACCTTTTTGGATGCAAGTGCCGATAAATTGGTCTTATAAATTATTTTTAGTCGCCACCCATTTTTTCGGCAATGGGACCGTTTCCATTTTTAATTTTATAAAAGTGACTCCATTTTAACCCATATTATTTAAGGCCTTTTATTTGAAATAAACTGGTCAGGCGTACCAAGTACGATTCTAGGTAAGGGAATTGGGTACGTCGGCCCGTTGGAAGCCGACGCCCGGAAAAACTGGCCTCTTTTAACCTATGATTTCTAATTTGATTTTATTTTAGAAAAGCCAATTATTTAATTAAATCCCAACCCGATCAAATCGAACTGAGCTCCTATGTGGAAAATTAATTAATCGTCCCAATTAAGCCCATCCATTGCATTCATCACAAATAAAGCATATCATCCATCATCCATCCATAATACATATCAAATAAAAGACCCGCTCTTGCCTTATGGTTAAAGGCGGGCCACAAACCGAATTTGATAATATAATTAATAATAAACAAAGAGAAATAAATCCTAAAAACCTCATAATCATTAATGATTAATTGATTTGGTTTGATTAAATCTTAGTTTGCCCATAATTGACCACTTTCTGAGTTAAGATTAAAGTCTACTTAGTAACATGAAATTAAAGCGAAATAAGGAAATTATACTGGAATCTTAAGACAGTCGCGTCACGCAGCTGTTCCATGAAGAACAGTTGCGTGGCGCAACTAATCTTATTCATTCTGGAACTTTAGAACAGTCGCGTCACGCGGGTGTTCTATGAAGAACAGTCGCGTGGCGCAACTCTCATTATATTACTGGAAATAGGTACAGTTGCGTCACGCAGCTGTTCTATTAAGAACAGTCGCGTGACGGAACTCCTAGCTACGTGACGGAGCTATTCATGACTTATTAAAATTCTCAGCTTTTATTGATTATTTATCCAAAATATCACATTAAATATGAATATGAGAATAAAAGTATACTGGGTACACAAATAGCTGCGTCACGCAGGTGGTCTAGTCCAAATCAAAGACTTTTGGACATGAACAGTCGCGTCACGCAGGTAGTAGCTGCGTGACGCGGCTGCTCTGGTCCGCAACTACCTTTCAAACTCCTTTTTTACGTTCCTTTTTTGTTAACAATGGTTTAACACAACTCAGAAATACTCAAAAATAGGCAAAACGGCATTTAACCAATACCAAACTAATCAACTACTTGAAAAATGAGATCTTAAGGAACAAAATGCTAGAAGTGAAAGATAATGTTTATAATGGTTACCTTGCCCTCAGATTCGAGGATTGCATGCGCTAAGATTAGCTTAGGGACGTTGTTTCACGATTCAAGAAATGTGATATTGAGATTTTCACAAATCAAAACGTTTTGTTCTTTCTTTTCTCTCTTTTTCTCTTACTATATTTTTATGCTTTTTTTTTTTTATTTCAAAACTAAACTGTTAAGGGCTTGATCTTCCTCAAGTTTACTCACTTGAGCTCTTGGGGAAGAAACCCTAGCTGTTTTTTATCAAAAACTTATTTTGGATCTTTAGGTTTTTTTAGAGAAAAATCAGAGAAAATGCAAAGTCTCCAAAAAAGGTCCCGTTTTTGCTGTAGAATGCTGTATTTATATGGCTAGGGCGACAGGGCAGTCACGTCACGCGGGTAGAAGCTGCGTGACGCACCCGCAAACCTGCGTGACGCAACTTACTTTTCGTACAGTTGCCGCGTATCCATACAAACAGTGCAGGCCGTTGCACGGGCGCGCGCCAGAGGTGTCAGCCCTGTTAGAGCTGCGTGACGCAACTAAGAGTGCCGTCACGCAGGTACTAGCTGCGTGACTATTGACGCGTGATTTTATGCCCCCACCTGACCCAATGATGATATGAGGACAAAAGATAAGGTTTCACAATAAACCAGAAGTGCTTGAATCAAAAGAAATCGAATCAAACCGCCCAAAGGAGTCTGACCCGTGTTAGGGCTGCGTCACGCAGCTAATACCTGCATGACGGCACTCTTAGTTGCGTCACGCAGCTCTAACGGGTCTGACACCCCTGGCGCGCGCCCGTGCAACGGCCTGCACTATTTATATGGATACGCGGCAACAGTACGAAAAGTAAGTCGCGTCACGCAGGTTTACGGGTGCGTCACGCCGCTCCTACCCGCGTGACGCGACTGCCCTGTTGCCCTAGCCATATAAATACATCACTTTACAGCAAAAACGGGACTTTTTTCTAGACTTTTGCATTTTCAGTTTGCTCTCATTTTTCCTCTAAGAAAATACAATTTTCAAAGTTTAGACATCTAAAAAGACGACTAAAGCTCTTTCTCAAGAACTCCATTGAGTAAACTTGGGGTAGATCAGGTCATAGATATTTAGATTTAAGATTAAAGAAAGATAATAGCAAAAAGATAAAAAAGAGGAAAAAAGAGAAAAATAATTTCATTATTGCGAAAGAACTTGGTGATTGCACTTCTGGAATTGTGAAACAACACCTCTGAGTTAATCTCAGCGCATGCAATCCTCAAATCTGAGGGCTAGGTAACGATCCTAACTCTATCCTTTTTATTTTTATTTATTTCTAGCTTTTTACTTCTTAAAAATCCCATTTTTGCACTGGTTAATTGGTTTGCCATTGATAAAACGTAAGTTTGCCTATTGTTGAGTCTTTCTGGGTTCGTTATAATACTTTTGGACAAAAAGAAAACGTAAAAAGAACTAGTTTGAAAGGTAGTTGCGGACCAGAGCAGCCGCGTTACGCAGCTACTACCTGCGTGACGCGACTGTTCATGTCCAAAAGCCCCTGACTTGGACTAGACCACCTGCGTGATGCGGCTGTTCGTGTGCTTATTTTCCGTTCCGTGTCTATATCCGTATCTAATATCTTGCTTTAAATAAATAATTCATATACCTAAGGATATCAATAATGTCACGAACAGTCTTGTCACATAGCTAATAGTTGCATCGCGCGGCTGTTCTTCATAGAACACCTACGTGACGCAGCTGTTCTAGTTTCCAGGACCATAATCAGAGTTCCGTCACGCGACTGTTATAAATCCCAGAATAAAAGATAAGAGTTGCGTGACGCGACTGTTCTTCATAGAACACTCGCGTGACGCGACTGTTCTTCATAGAACACTCGCGTGACGCGACTATCTTCCAGTATCAACACATTTTCACTATTTTAGGAGCAGTTTCATTCCAGTAAATTACTTTTCTTTAAATTTAATCCGAGAGATTATCAATAGTGGGCAAATTGAGTTTGATCAAATTAGATCAATTAATTATGGACGATTATGAGGTTTTTAGGATTTATTTCTTATTGTTTATTATAAATTACATTGTTAAACTCGGTTTGTGGCACGCCTTTAACCATAAGGCAAGAGCGGGTCTTTTACTTTATTTGATAGGCATTATGGATGAATGATGGATGTGATGATTTATTTGTGAATGGATGTAATAGATGAACCTAATTGGGACGGTTAATTAATTTTCCACATAGGAACCCGGTTCGATTTATTTGGGATGGGTTTAAGTAATTCGGCTTTTTCTAAAATAAAATCAGTTAGAAATTGTAGGTTTAAAGAGGCCGATTTTTCCGGGCGTCGGCTTCCAACGGGCCGGCGTACCCAATTCCCTTACCTAGAACCTCATTGGTTCGTTCGACCAGTTTTTCCAAAATAAAAGGCCTTGAATAAAATGGGTTAAAATGGAGTCACTTTTACAAAAATAAAAATGAAAACGGTCCCATTGCCGAAATAATGGGTGGCGACTAAAAAGGATTTATAAGACCGATTTGTCGGCATTCGCATCCAAAAAAGGGGTTTTTGTCACCACTTTTCCAAAATATTTAAATGCACATAAAAACAATAAACCATTTACCTTTTTGATTTTCTCCGGGGGGAAAACAGTTTTGGCGACTTCACTGGGGATTTTGCACCCACTAATCCCCGGTTGTTTTTTAATAAATAATGTAGTGGTTGCAATTAGGAATTGACTCTAAAAGCCTATCATTTCTAAATAAAATTGGTTAGAAAAAGCCGATGGAAAATTATTAATCGTCCGTATATGTTTAATTGCTTTCCTTTCTCTTTCTAGGATTTTTGCATTCATTCGCATTCCTTGCTTCTCACCTCATTCTACCCGTATCACCCTTCGGTACTGGTGTTAAGTTTGACAGTGGATCTAGCCTAGACCATGCGATTTAGGTGCATCCACCCGAGAATTAACATTACTACCAACCGCAAGCCTAGTACCTTAAAGGTGCGTCAAAAGGAGTAGGCCCAACAAAGCCCGAATCCTGTTTGCGGAACCCAGACCTTGTTCAGCCCAATGAGACCGAAGCCCATGCACGTAGTTCGAAGCCTTAGTTACTTCCCCTAAGGTGCACCCGATGCTATTTGCTGTTGTAACGCCGCATTCATTTCCGAGAGCTTATATCGTCAATCTCAAAACCCCCTGTTGGTTGTCGAGATTAGACCTACTCCTAGGAAACAGATGTCGGAATTTATACCAATGGAATCCGTGTGTGGGAGAAATAAGGTAGGAAGGCATGCATTTCCCAACTCCCGTTCCCCTGTTTGCTATAAACTGTATATATGTTGTGACATTCATGCACCATGTAACACCTTCCTTTTCAGCCATGCATTAATAAGAGCTAATGTTCGGTATGGACACTTGACCTTGATTTTGAGACCGGATTTCAAATTCGTTACGAATAATATAATGCAATTACTTATAGTGAACCAATACCCGAAAGAAAAGGGAGTTATAAGGGGGGGATTGCAATTCCTTTGTATTTCAACATTTCTCGCATTACCTGAAAATAAGTGAGAGATTATAAAATTTTGTAACGAAATAAAAGAAAATCCTGCTTGGGGCCATATGTTCCAAGGCAAAAAGTAAGGATACCAAAAAATAATAAACAACAGCAAAAGTAAAATCCCGCTCAGAAATTCTTTCATTCCGAGGCAAAAGTTAGGGATTCGAGAGAAAATAGTCAACCGTAAATCCAAAAGGAGCGATTGACGACAGATAATGCTTGAAATGTTCAAATACAAAATAAGTTATTGATGCATTATTCATATCGAATTTTTGATCCGGTCGTTGAAATCGAGACCTTATTTCCATATCGGTTTTAGCGCATTAGAAATGCATTCTCCATCCTATGTGCTCTCATTTTCACATGCATACATGCAGGACCCTCTTTAACTCAGAATTTTTTGTCAGAATTGATCCTTCCCGGGAAACTACTTCGAGAGTTTGGAATCGACATCCTGGTCAGCGTTTAATCAGAACATCCCCAATCCCCGAATTTGCTCCAGTTAGCTTCGTGAATTGGTCCAGTTCATCAGATTCAGAACCCGATTCGGATCCAGCAGAAATGGCGGATAACACAGAAAATGAGATCGGATTTTCTAAAGCTCAGATAAGAACCATTGCTCAGATTGTGGCTGCAGCTCTTGCTCAGGATAGGGCCCAAAATCAGAATACTCCCCCTTCGGGTAGCCAACCTGTGGCTGAAGAAAGACCGATCCCGGAACCTGTGTCAAGTAATCAGGCTTCTGTGGGAAACACTGTCCCAGTTGAAAGTGATATGCTCAAGCAACTCGCAGATCTGAAAGAAAGATTCGACAAGATGGCGGCAGTAAAGGAGAAAGACCCGGCCACCAATTTTCATATAACTGAGTATGTTCTGCACCCCACCAGTTCGGCCTCATTCAAGACCTTCAAGCATTCTATATTTGAAGGAGATAATGATCCTCGTTCTCACTTGTCTGAATTCCTCCGAGTATCCCAAATGAACCGGTACAATGAGGAAGATGTTTTGTGAGCATTCCCGCAAACACTACATAAGGACTATCAGAGGTGGTATGACGGTTTAGACGAGGAGGTTCAGAAGAATTGGATCAAACTGTAGATAGCTTTTCTCAAACATTTCAAGACTGAAGAGAGTGATGAGTTCAGTCTGCGTGATTTGGAGAGTTTAAGACAAGGGAAGGATGAAAGCTTTTCTGATTACTACAGAAGGTGGAGAACTAAGCTGTATAGAGTTCAGACAAGGCCAAAGAACAGAGAGCTGATCAGAATCTTTAGCAGGAGCTTGTTGCCCTTCTTCAAGGAAAGGATGCTGACACAGCCACTCACTGATTTTTCTCTGGTTCAAAGTGCTGGTCTAAACATCGAGGAATTGTACAAGGAAGAAAAGAAGAAGAACAGAGGGTTTGGTAACTACCGGACTTCATATGGTGATAGAGTCGCCGGAAGCAGTAATCAGAATCAGTCAGGAGCCAGTAATGCCGTAATAGGTGCAGTTAATGAGAGAACTAGGAGAGAGTTTACTGACTTAGGAAGACCTTTGAGCACAGTACTAAGATCTTGCATCAAGAACGGGGTGTTGTCGAAGCTGCCAGTCGACCCGACTAAACCCGTGCGAGGGAGGTATATGGACCGAAATTGTGATTACCATCAGTGCAAAGGGCATTTAACTGATGAATGTTTCAAACTAAGGCACGATATTCAAGATTTGATTGACAGTGGAAAAATTACTAAGCCTTCGGAAAAGAGCAAGCCAAGCACTAAGAACAATCCACTTCCTCAATATCAGTACAACTACCCGCCTCGTAAGTCTCAGTCGGGTGGATCGGTCAATGCGATTGGGAGCGGGTTACCAGAAGAGATAGTACTAGCCGAAGCAGAATGGGAAGAGCGGGTGTGCGCCATGTTGAACATATGGGACGACTGTAGTAGTGATGAGGAAGAGAAGGTGCCAGTGAAGATTGAAATCGAGAAAAGTATCACTATGAAGGTGGGTGATGTACCGGAAGATGAGGATGAGCAACTCCAACTTGCCATTCAAAAGAGCTTAGCCGATCAAGAGGAACAATGGTACTACAGTAGTGAAGAAGAGGTGAATGAGGTAGGTGTCCAGAGCTTGACCCGCAGTGGGCGAGTGTATAATCCCGAGAGCAGTATGCACACTAAGGGAAAAGAGATTGCTATTGACGGGACAAAGAAGAGAATGACAGAGAAAGGCAGAGAAGAGTCGAGTGAAAAGAAGAAAGAGGAAGAGATAGCTAAAGGACAGAAGAAGACTGTTGAGATGGGAGAAAGTAGTCAGAACAAGATGCTTAGTGGGGTAACTGCCAGTTCGGTGCTGAGTCAATTGCAAAGAACCAGAGCAGACATTTCGATATGGGATTTGCTGATAGCATCTAAGGAGCATAGAGAGGCCTTGCTTGAAGCCATGACTTTCGTCAGAGTGCCGGCTCGAATTCAAAGTGTTGATATGATCAACGTGTTATAGCGTAGAATCGGTGAAGTTACTTTCTTTGACTCAGACCTCCCACCAGAGGGAAGAAACCACTGTAAGCCATTGTACATCCAAATTGCCGTCAATGGACGAGATACTAGGAATGTGATGGTGGATAATGGGTCCGCACTGTGCGTATGTCCATTGAAAATGCTGTCCAAGTTTAAGATCGAAGAATCAGAGCTTGAGCCATCAAATATGGTGGTCAAAGCTTATGACAATACTATGCGGAACGCGAAAGGGACCTTTAAAGCGAAGATATCCATAAACACCGTGGAAAGCTGGGTAGATGTAGTTGTGCTCGATATCTTAGCCAATTATGCTCTGTTGTTGGGAAGACCTTAGCTCCACCCTTTAGGCGCAGTTCCGTCCACTCTGCACAGAAAAGTAAAAATCCCGTGGGGTACAGACGTGGTAACCATTAACGCACAGGAGGATCTGAATGTGGCTATAGTGGAAGGTCTAGAACAGGCGGTGCCATTATCGGGATTTCAGGTGGCAGTAATTGACACGCCTACAACCAAGAACAAGAGTGCAGTAAACAGCATGAGTCCTTTTTCGAGGAAAATGATGAAGAAGATGAATTGGCAGTACGGCAAAGGTTTGGGCCGGGAGTTGCAAGGAAGGTTTGAGCCTCTCTCATCGGAATTGGGGCAACAAGACAAGCGCGGACTGGGGTATTCTGAAAATAGAAAGAAGGAAAGATATGAGATTCGATCTCCGGTCAGAGGGTCAAACTTGAATCAGATCTTCTTTGTTCCACAAGCTGAAGGGGAATTTCAGAGCAGAGGAAAAACATATCCCGGCTTGGAGATATTTATGACCGATTATGAGGAGAAGCTGGTCAAGTCGCCCGAGCCTTCTTTGGAACAGCTGGTGGATGGAACCGAGTTTATGGTATGCATGACAGAAGCAAGTACTGAATCTGATTGGTCGAAGAAGATATCCGAATTTGAAGATTTTTTGGGGATTGGGGATGAAGCTTCCAAGTCAGTGCAAGAGCAGAAGGCCAAGGCACGGATCCTCCAATCTGTTCTAGCCGCTGAAGATGCCGAAGAGGCAGAGAGGAAGGCAAAGAAGATGATAGAGCAGGGAAAGGCCAAGGAAGAAGCTACCCCGGCGGAAGAAGAAGGCGCAGACACTGACGAAGTGGTCCAGGCAATAAAAGATACTTGTAATGAATGTATTGAACAGGCAGCTAATCCTGTATTTTGTTTTTCTGATGTTTGTTTTGAGAACACTATGGATGGTTTTCCTCTTTTATTTCAATCAATGGAAGTGAACTTTGACTATTTGTTTTCTTGTTTTCCTGATTGTCACGTTCATGGCATTGATTATACCACTCGCATATTTGACATAAACGCATTGCATAATTTTGCATTTAATTTAAGCACCACCGAAGATCCTAAAATAATTGAAATCAGATCAGACTTCAAACCTGAGCTCAGACAGGACCTTCAAGAATGTATCAAAAGAAACTCAGAGGTATTTGCCTGGAGCTACGCGGACATGCCAGGGATTGACAGATCAATATTAGAGCACTTCATTCCTACTGATCCGAATATTAAGCCAGTGAAGCAGAAAAGGAGAAGGGTCAGACCAGAATGGCAGGACAAGATCAAAGCTGAAGTCCAGAAACAGTTGGATGCAGGATTCTTAGAAGTAGTACACTATCCGGAGTGGTTGGTGAATATAGTCCCGGTGCTGAAGAAAGATGGCAGGATAAGGGTCTGTGTCGACTACAGGGATCTGAACAAAGCCTCGCCCAAGGATGACTTTCCACTTCCACACATAGATGTTTTGATAGACAGTGCTGCTGGGATGGGATGTTATTCTATCATGGACGGATTTTCAGGGTATAATCAGATATTGATGGCCTTAGTGGACAAACATAAGACCGCTTTCACCACAGACTTCGGGACATTTTGCTATAGAGTGATGCCGTTCGGACTGAAGAATGCCGGAGCAACATATCAGAGGATGGCTACTACATTATTTCATGATATGATCCATAAAGGATTGGAAGTGTATGTAGATGATATGGTGATCATGACAAAAACACAGGAAGAACATGCAGAGATGCTGGAAAAGTTCTTCACACGGGTCAAACAGTACAATTTGAGACTTAATCCCAAGAAGTGTGTATTCGGAGTGACGAAGGGAAAATTGTTAGGTTTTGTGGTAGGACCTAACGGGATTGAGGTTGACCCAGATAAAATAAAAGCCATTCAGGATATGGACCTGCCAAGAACAGAACGACAGGTGAGAAGCTTCCTGGGTAAGATTCAGTACATCAGCAGGTTCATTTCAAGGTTATCCATCACATGTGCTCCAATCTTCAAGTTATTGAAAAAGAATCAGCCAGTTAAGTGGAATGAAGATTGCCAGAAACCCTTTGACCACATAAAGAAATATTTGATGAATCCACCGGTGCTTAGTTCACCAAGACCAGGAGAACCTCTGATCTTGTACTTATCTATAGAAGATGCAAGAGTAGGAGCAATGTTGGTATAGCCGGATATCGCTGGAGTAGAGAAAGCCATTTACTACATCAAGAAGAAACTGTTGCCTATCGAAGAGAAATACAATCTGATTGAGAAAACATGCATGGCAGTAGTGTGGTCGATAAAGAAATTGAGGCCGTATTTTGATTCTTTCAAGGTCACTTTTGTCTCCAAGATTGATCCACTGAAGTATTTGCAGAGAACGCCTACTCTAGAGGGACGGTTGTCTAAGTGGTTGATTCAAATGTCTAGTGTGGATGCGGAATTCGTAACGAAAAAGACGGTCAAAGGTCGAGCTATGGCGGAATTCCTAGCAGAAAACCCTGTGACAGACGACGAATCTTGGGAATTGGAGTTTCCGGATGAACATTTGCTGAATATCGACACAGGAGTTTGGAGATTATACTTTGATGGATCAGCCAACAGAAATGGAGCTGGGGCTGGTATTGTTATAGAAGCACCCAATGGCGAAGTCACAACCATGTGCAAGAGACTACTGTTCCCGGTCACTAACAACATGGCAGAATATGAAGCGTGCATCATGGGAATGGAAGCTCTTCTTGCATCCGGCGCTAAGGAGGTCGAAGTAATAGGAGATTCTTTACTGGTTATTGAGCACGCCAATGCGAGATGGAACGTAGAAGAGGAAAGATTGAAACCCTATGTTGAGTATTTGTTGAAGAAGGCAGCACTATTTGACAAGATCACTTTCACTGACATAGGAAGAACCTATAACAGAATTCCAGACGCCTTGGCAAACTTAGCGTTGGCTTTGCAGGATTTAAGCAAAGTTCCGAAGAAGCCATTGATCATTACCACAGCCAATATCCCGTGCTATCAAGAACATTACGTGCATCAGGTGGAGTCGGAGGAAGAACCCTGGTTTACGGATATCCTGAGGTATATGAAAGACGGTACTTTTTCTGACGATGCGACGAAAGAAGACCGTGCAGTCTTAAGGAAAATGGCTCTACACTATGTCCTAGCCGATGGTGAACTCTATAAGAAAACCTGGGATGGGATGTTGCTGCGATGCGTGAGTGAGACAGAAGGAGAGGACATAATGAGAAAAGTTCACGAAGGAGTCTGCGGTACTCATCTAAGCGGTATGAGTTTAGCAAGAAAGATCATGAGGCAAGGTTATTTTTGGATGAAGATGGAAGGCGATTGTGTCCAGTATGTGCGCCGTTGCAAAGCTTGCCAATATTACGACAATAGGAGCCACTAACCTGCTATTTTACTCCATCCGACAACTCCTTCGTGACCTTTTTCTGCATGGGGCATAGACGTCATAGGTAAAATTTCAGCTGCAGCATCCAATGGTCATCAGTATATATTGGTTGCAGTTGACTACTTCTCTAGATGGATCGAGGCTCAATCTTATAGAATCTTAACTGCCAAGCACGTGGCAAGATTTATTGAACAGAACATTTTCTGTCGCTATGGCGTTCCCCATCACATAGTTACAGATAATGGTTCTCATTTTCAAGCAGAAGTTGGCCAATTGCTTTATACATACAAGGTTGAGCATCATCATTCTTCTCCTTATCGCCCTCAGGCCAATGGTGTAGTAGAAGCTGCAAATAAGGAGATCAAAAGAATCCTGTCAAAGATGTGCGAAAGGTATAGAAGCTGGGCTGAGAAACTTCCTTTCGCGCTCTGGGGGCATCGCACTACCTTCAAGGCAGTAAATGGAGCTTCTCCTTTCGAATTGGTATATGGGATGGAGGCAGTGTTACCAGTAGAGCTCGAAAAGAAGTCTCTCAGGGTTTTGGCAGAAGCTGGTCTGACTGAAGAGGAATGGGTTAAGAAGAGGTATGAAGATCTGGCACTCTTAGACGGAAGAAGACTGAATGCTCGATTCCAGGATCAGATGAGAAAAAGGAGAATTGCTCGTTTCTACAACAAGCGGGTACATCCAAAGGCTTTAAAGAATGGAGATTTGGTGTTGATCAGGTTGTTGGATCATGAAGCCCAACATCATCCTGGTGGGAAATTCAAACCCAATTGGCATGGGCCGTTCAGAGTTCAGAAGCTGTTACCTAAAGGCGCCGTTGAATTAGTCACTATGGAAGGAGATCCTGTCAATCGGATCGTCAATCAAGATCAAATGAAAAGATTCTATGTCTGAAATGATGATTTCAAAAAAAAAAAAAGAGCTAAGTTGAAAACCCGAAAAGGGCGGCTTAGGCAAGAAATGAGCTCGCTAGGTTGAAAACCCGCAAGGGCGGCCTAGGCAAAAGTTAGAGCACGTAAAAAAATAATGCAAAATAATGATAGTAAAATCTTGGGATTAACGCGTGGTGCTTAGCTTAAATGCAGAATTCATGCCATGCGTTCGTGACAAATTAATGATTGGTTACTCAAGCGCCATCAACTTGACTTAAAGGGGAATAAGAAATCAAATAGTTAGAGCAAACGACCATTGTGTTGGAATAAACTTTTTTTTTACTTTACTTCTGTATAATGTTGAAAAGAAGTAAGATTAACAAAGGATTTGTGTTTTAAAATTTTTGTTTTTGTCCTGGAACTACAGTCGAAGAAAGCGAGACCTTCCTCTCTGCTTATTTAAATAAAAATCGATTCAGTTGGTTCGAAATGTCCTGGCTGTTGGCCTTGCCTAAACATTGAATTTTTTTTTTTAAAAAAAGGACATTGATCAAAGGGGCGAGCACCATTTTCTCAGTGATTTCCCTAGAAGGATCAACAAAACCATGAATAAACCTTAGCACTTGCACAAGCTCATGCATACATAGAGGAGGTACATTTGTTATTTTTACTTAATTTGTGCAGGTAATAAAATAGTCACTTCGTTCTTTGTTGTTCACAAGCATAAGTTCCTATTTTTACAGAATAATTTTTACTTTATTGAGTTCTCATTTATTAACCCAAAGGCAGAAGCTCCAAATGACTAACACACCAAATAATTTCGAAAGAAAAGTTTTGTTGTCTTTCATTGTCCATATGTGCAGGAATTAATAAAGACAGAATCATCAAGGCCATTGATTAAAAGAAAAGCAGATACATTTAGATAAAAGCTCATGGCTTGAACGCAAAAGAAAAACAACAAACAACAATTTATTCTGAGAAGGCCTATCAGCGAAGGTCAACCTTCACAAAGCGTGACATCATTGCGGGCTAAAGAACCAGTTGGCATATGCAGGTGACACAGTATCCTGCATCATTCCTTCGTCTAAATGCACGGTGTTTCGACTTTGCCAACGATCGGCCAAATTAGTCAACAAATGTGATGTTATCAGGCCGCTCTCGAAGTTGTGGACTCGGGGAACACGTTGTATCATCCCATATTGACGACTGATCCTATCTGGGAAATAGGCCATGGAATGGTCTAGACTAGCATACAACACATAATTGAGATTCATGCTTCCAACCGTGACCAGTCTAATTCTCCACCAAGGACAGGTCCACCGGATAGTAGGGTTACCACCAAAATCGAAGCGTCTCCGAGACCGAGATTGGAAAACGGCAGGTCCATAAGTTGGAATCAAGCGAGCTGGAACTGCAGGAATCAGACTCAATTTGTCCAGAGCCCAGCCTTGCAATAGCAATGGACAGCTGCGATGATGAATATTGAAGTCAGTAATGTGAAGGGCAATATCCCTGACCCAACACATTGTTTCTCCCATGATCATCATGAAGACGGTACGATGGTACAATTGCATGTCACGAACAACGGTCAGAAGTCGAAAATCTCCAATTCCGGGTTGACGGTTCTTCATGGCATACACATTCAGCAGCAAGAAGCAGCAAGCTCGGATCCAGGGTAGATCTAGATCAGTGGACAAAACTCTGTTCAAGAAAGGTTCCAAAGGAAGACCTTGATCCATGTTTATACCGTCAGGAAGGTAAACCGGGCACAAAGCCACGATCTCAGCTAGATCATACCTAGGACCTAGGGGCAAGGCCGGGGTTTCGTTTTGCTCAGGATGATGATCCATCACGGCGCACATTTCCTCATAGGTCGGAGTTACTTCAGAGTCTTCAAACTGGAAAACCACGGTGTTCGGATTGAAATGAGTAACGAGCCAAGACAAGAAGCCATGGTTAGGTTTTAGGTCTTTGAAATATCTTAACCAGGCAAGTTGATCCATAGGAGGAATTTGCCATAGGTCGTCAGAAACGGATTGGACAAAAGATGAGACTCGGCTTTTGAAGGCCATGGAAGAAAATCACTTAAGAAATCGATGTGCTCTGGACACTGGATGGGGAGGAAGTGCAAAGCGAAACTTACATTTATAGAAGAGTAAAGGAACCAGTGGGCGAAACACCATCGTCATTCAACTTAATGTACATCGCCAGAGGTAGTTGGAAGGACGATCTTGAAGGGTCTATTCGGGTCGGTGAACATTTAAACCTGCATTAATCAATAAGAAGGACGATCTGTACAATAAGGAAGTTGAGTCTTTATGATCGCATTAATCGAGAAAGGGTGGTTGAGCCATTACGTCCGCATTCACTGAGTGGACCGCCCCATCAGGTAAGTATTAGAGTATGCTTTTTGTTTGGAAAGTGATTTTTGATCATGTTCCATGTTAAGTTCATTATTTTTTTTTTATTATTTTATTTCATTTATTCATTCACAATAAGTCGATTTACTGACTGCTAATGAGATGAACCATTCTTGTGAACAAATGGCACATCGCTATTTTGTATTTGGTGTTGTGTTCGTGTTTTGTTTTTACAGGAACAAGACTTCACAGTTGCAAAACATAAACACACATGATAAAGTGATAAAAGCCAAGTGTTGTAAAAATGTAAATAGTATCGTAAAATGTTGATATAACTGTACAATCACAAAAAAAAATGAATAAATAGAAAACTAAAGAAATGTTCAAAATGTTTAAAATGTCCAAAAATGAAGGAGACATGCAACAAGACTACCGCCTGTGAATACTCAAATTTTGAGGCTCAAAAGGCTAGTTTTCCTGGACTGCAAACAGTCCGGCCGGAGAAGCCTCCGGAACGAAAAAACTAGAAAGTTTGTCGGCCGCGGCAGTGGCAGCCGCCCTTAACGGTGGCAGTAGCCGCTATCGCCGCCGGCGACAGCGGCTGCGGTCGACTGTGAATACTCAAATTTTGAGGCTCAAAGAGCCAGTTTTCCCGGACTGCAAACAGTCCGGCCGGACCAAAGGCCATTTTGGAAGTTCACCGGAAGTATGCGAATATGGTACTTAAAATGTCCGGGACGTCGCGAGGATTGCGGAACTGGTCCCAGAATATTTTTTGGAGGTCCGAAACTCCCGAAAAAGCCTCCGGAACGAAAAAAAGAGCACATCAAGCCTGATTCTCCCTATCCCCCGAAGAGTTCTTGGAGATACGTAGGCAGCCACAAAGGCGCGGTCACAAACATAAGTTTGCATCATAAATAGCATTTTCTCTTTGCCAATAAAAAACAATAATAAAAAATAATAAAAAAAAGAGAAGAAAAGAAAAATAAAAGCTGGAGTTGAAAACCCGAAAGGGTGGTCTAGGCAAAAGTTAGGGCCAAGAGCCTGCTAGAATCGAAAACCCCAAAGGGCGGCTACTAGGCAAAAGTTAAGGCAAAAAGAAAAAAAAGTGCTTTCAAAGGTCTCCTTGGGAGTATATAAATCATTTTTTCCAGGAATCACTGAGTTCCTTCGAGTCAAAATTCACTACAAGAAAAATTTGAGTCTCTAAATCGAGTCTCCAAAATCAAGTCTCCATCACCAGTGGTCATTCCACAACGGGTCACAAAGATCGAGTCATTCTCAAAAGTTCGTTTTGAAAGTGTCACTCTTTGAGTCATTCCTCGAAAAAAAAGAGAGAGAGGAAAATGTCAATTCAATCCCCGGGGTTTCCAAAACAACCCTAAAAAAAAATGTCAAACATAATCATTGAGAGGTAATTCTTTAATACCTCGTCTCCACTCGGACCATTGTTTCTTCGATCCTTTCAGACGAGCGATGTCATCCACATTGTTTGTTTCCTCGAGTCATATAAGTGGCTTTGTTCTCTTTGATTCCTCAATCGATTGGACAAGTACAACACCAATGTCTTGAAGTATTCCATGGTCAGCACCATTCTGGGGGCAAGAAGTGATAAGAACCTTCATCATTCTCCCATCACAGAAGTAATCACGAAGTTTTTAGTCTTTCATTAAGAAGAAATTCTACTTCAGCTAATAAGGGCATCAATTCTCTCAAGCAGGGGGCAAAATCCTCCAAGTCCGATTCAGGGGCAAGTGTTATGAAAAAAAAACATGCACCACCCAGGGTGAAACCCAACCATTGTCAAACCCAGGGTAGAACCCGGTTAATGGTTAACCTTTTTACATAAAACCTAGGGTGAAACCCTAACCAATAACCAACCATTTTTCACCCAAAACCAAGCCGTTTGATCATTTCGACTTTAGGTGGACCCTTGGTTCTCAAAGAAGAAAACAAAAATAAAACAAAATCTCTTTTCAAGCCCTCATTAAGAGGCAAAACATCTTTTCAAGCCCTCACAAAGAGGAAAAACATCTTTCCAAGTCCTCTAAGAGGCAAAATCTCTTTTCAAGCCCTCATTAAGAGGCAAAACATCTTTTCAAGCCCTCACAAAGAGGCAAAACATCTTTCCAAGTCCTCTAAGAGGAAAAATCTCTTTTCAAGCCCTCATTAAGGGGCAAAACATCTTTTCAAGTCCTCTAAGAGGCAAAATCTCTTTTCAAGTCCTCTAAGAGGCAAAATCATCTTTTCAAGCCCTCATTAAGAGGCAAAACATCTTTTCAAGTCCTCTAAGAGGCAAAATCTCTTTTCAGGTCCTCTAAGAGGCAAAATCTCTTTTCAAGCCTTCATTAAGGGGAAAAACCTCTTTTTCAAGTCCTCTAAGAGGCAAAATTTCTTTTTAAAGTCCTCAAAGAGGCAAAAACATCTTTAAGTTGCAAACATGAATCCATGCATTTGATCATTCCATTTCAAAGGAAAAGAACCAACGGCGGGGTTTCCTCCTCTGCCCATCCTCAAAATTTGCTCCTTCAGACAGCCACTGGCTCTCATAAATCATTTTTATGATAGCCAGTGGGGGGCAACTGTGAATACTCAAATTTTGAGGCTCAAAAGGCCAGTTTTCCCGGACTGCAAACAGTCCGGCCGGAGAAGCCTCCGGAACGAAAAAACTAGAAAGTTTGTCGGCCGCGGTAGTGGCAGCCGCCCTTAACGGCGGCGGTAGCCGCTATCGCCGGCGGCGGCAGCCGCCGGCGACAGCGGCTGCGGTCGACTGTGAATACTCAAATTTTGAGGCTCAAAGAGCCAGTTTTCCCGGACTGCAAACAGTCCGACCGGACCAAAGGCCATTTTGGAAGTTCACCAGAAGTATGCCAATATGGTACTTGAAATGCCATTTTGGAAGTTCACCGGAAGTATGCCATTTTGGAAGTTCACCGGAAAAAGCCTCCGGAACGAAAAAAAGAGCACACGGGCACACCCGCCGTGCCCGCCCAGCCAGGCGGGCACGCCCGCCCTCGAGGGCTGGCACGCCCGCCTTCCAGGGTGGGCAAGACCGCCCTCGGAGCTTCTTTTCCCTATAAAATTGGCCTCGGGGCCTCCGTTTTTACTCACTCAGTCTGTGTTGACGGACGCTCCTTCTCCCTACGCTCTTTGCGATTCTTTACTGCTTTCTTGCATTTTTTTAATTTAGTTTTATTTTATTGTTGTGATACTTGGTCATTTAAAATTAAATTAAAATTAATTCCCTTAACGAGGAGCTTAACCTGGAGTTAAGAAGCGGTCGGCGATTAAATCAGGTACGTAAGTTTAACTCTACCTATTTAATTTTAGCACTTCATGCACACTACTTTTCTACTCCTAATAATTCTATAACTGCATAAATGCATTCACTTCATCATTAGGCAAATAAACTGCCTCAATTAAATAAATTTAGACTAAATGCCCGGTTAATTAATAATCGTGGTATTAAGCCTAGATCCGATAATATTGGCTTAAAATACCTAGTTAATTAATAGCTATGGTATAATCGCCTTTATTTCGAACAGTCCTAGCTTAGGTCCAATTAATTAATAATTGTGACTAAAAAGCTTCAATTAAACACGTTTTCTTAGCAACAAATTGCTCACGGTTCAATCAATTTTTGGCAAACAAATTGCCTATAAATTAGATTAACCACTTTTTAGCGATCAATCGCTTAAATCACAATTTTTGGGTAAAAGCCTTCAAATTAATCAATCTTTTGGCTAAAAGCCTTAAAATCAAGCATTTTGGCGACAAACGCCTAAATAATCACCTTTTGGCAAACAATTGCCTAAATCATTCTTTTTTTGGCTAAAAGCCTTAATCAGTTTGGCGACAAACGCCCAATCAATCAATTTTCGGCAACAAATTGCCTAAATCAATCTTTTGGCTAAAAGCCTTCAAATAAGCACTTTTGGCAAGAATAAGCCCAAGCATCAATTTTTGGCGACAAATCACCCAACAAAACATCTTTTGGGAAGAATAAGCCCAAACATCAATTTTGGCAATAAATTGCCCAATCAACACTTTTGGCAACAAATGCCTAATCAAATCAATCAATCTTTGGCAAAAAGCCTAAACAAAATGCACAAACATACACACACTCATGCATAAAGCATACCCATTCAAAGCCCTTCAAAGAAGGCCTATCGAACTACGTTGACTTTGATCTTCCATTCAAACGGAAGTACGTAGGCACGTTTGGGATCTAACCCCGAGCGGCAAGTCAAAATCACATAAACATTTTTTTTCATTGGTCCAATCACTTCATCTTCCTTGCAAAGCATTCACTCATGGTTAATTTATCAGCATGACATAGTCTCGGGATCCATCTCGGGTTTGCACACCATGCCTTAAACATTGGGTTAATTAATCTAGCAATTAGGTTAATTAAAATTGGAGTCACTTAGGGTTTTTTCCTAGTTTACCCTGAAACAATTAAACAAGGTGGCGACTCACACATCACGTGCATTTCTTCCTTAGTCACATGCATTCACATTGCATTTGATATTCGGGGTAGGGGTTCACACCGCCGCCTACGGCTAGGCCCAGCGACAGTCGGAGGGGGTGGCGATGGTGGCCCATCGTCAGAAGAAGAGCCATCCTCATCCTCATCAGAAGAGTCGAGCGGGATGCCCTCAACCTCTAGCCTCGTCCGAAGCCGCTCTACCTCTGCCTGAAGCCGGCTCACGGCACTGGACTGGCGGGACTGATGCCTCCGTAGCCTCCCATTCTCCAGCTCCTGCAAAGACAAGCATGTGTAAGAAAGGTCACCAAAATAATAAGAAGCAAAAGGTAAAAATGTGTAGAATTCATACCAGCTCATGTCGCTCGGAGTAAAGCCGGCCGATGTAGGATCGAGCAAAC
Organism: Jatropha curcas; assembly: GCF_041381405.1. Taxonomy (NCBI): domain Eukaryota; kingdom Viridiplantae; phylum Streptophyta; class Magnoliopsida; order Malpighiales; family Euphorbiaceae; genus Jatropha; species Jatropha curcas. Next base: position 20,476,561 of record NC_143154.1, read on the forward strand.
CCGAATCGCTAGCAGATCTCCTGGTACCTCTGGGCCGGCACCTGCAAATAATAAAAATCCATTAAAAGGATATTCAGGTAAAATACTTCTAACTTTGTAAATTCGGTTTATAACTTACATGTGTAGTGTGCTCAGGGTCCAGCTGCACCGGAGGAGGAGCCTGCCGCAGATCAGCAGGAATAGCGATACCAGATCCCAAGCCAAGGCCGGGATCCAACACCACCTCCATGCCTGGCGGAAACGGGACATCGCCCAGTACTACACCAGCTGGTCCGGCCGGAGCCGCCGCGCCACCAGCCTCAGCCGCTGCCTCAGCCCGGTAGTGAGCCGCAGTCTTGTGCGTCTTCCGCTCCTGCATTTAGTTACGAAGAAAGTAACAGCATCAGTGATTTGAAACAAAGGAGGAATGATAACAGTAAACAAGGTTGAAGGTTAGATGAGTTACCTGGATGTGCTCGAGAACCTCGGAAAGTCGAGCCTGCATCCGAGAGGCAAAATAAGAAGGAAAGTCACCGGCGGATAGGAAATCGTTCGCCGAGAAGCCTCTATACTCCACCTCTAGGTCCTCCCGAGTCAAGCCCTCTAGTAGGCACATATGCCGAGGAGGGGCATGAGGCACTCTCCGTTGTGCTGGAGCTATCGGAGTGTCAAAAACCCGCTCTCCAAGGAAGTACCGATCGGCCCAGTATTCGCGCATCAACAGCTTCGACCGGGTATGCAACTCAGCCACCTCCCGGCCCGGATAGGTCCTCCAGGCCTCGCAGTCCCATGGCTCTAAAGATAGCTGCAAAAAAATGATAAGAAATCGGCATTAGTAGTGTGCCAGAATAAAGAGAGAGACAAGCTACAGATTCAGAGATTCTTTTCTGTACTCACATCAGACAACTCCCGATCGTTAAGGAAGCTCCGCCAGTACTCCGGATAACGAGGAATCCTCCTAGACTCGATGGGAGAGTCACCGCTAGGACCGCCAGGATAAATGCAGTACTCGTAAGACCACACCTGTAGCAGAGACAGAAAATAACACCAGTTAGTTGAACAGTTGAGAACAGCGGATCAAAGAAGAAAAGAAAAAGGGTTAAGGGTGAAAATGTGTTACCTCCAAAGGCTGGATGAATAGCCAGTTTGACTCACCGCTACCATGGGTCCAGACATCGAGACCGTGATAGAGATGAGCCAAACCAAGTGTGGCCCAGTCGAAGGACCCGACCTGGCTCAGATCCCGAAGACACGCCAGCACTGTAGGATCCCCCTTATTCTAGGAGGTGCATAGTAGCTGTGAAGAAATGATGTAGAACAAGAAGGACCGAGCAGCCTGGTCCCTCTCCTCGCGAGTATACGCAGGAGCAGCAGGTCGGACATCCTCCGGCAACTCTCGCCAAGCCTCCAACCGGGTCCTGATCCTCTCGCGCCCAGAACTGAAAGACTGTCTCGTAAGACATGCACCCCTGCACGGTGTATCGGGTCTGCGTCGTGACACCGAGGAGGGAACGAAATAGCTGGGCTCCGATAGCAGCTATCTGGTATCGAGCGTCTAGTGGAGGAACCGGACCAGTGAAGCGTAAGCCGGTGATAGCAGCATAATCCACGGGTGTGAGGGTCATCTCTCCAAACCCGAACACGAAAGTGTGCGTGCAGTCGTTCCACCGCTCCATCAATGCGTATCGCATAGCGAGCGGGAAACGAGGCTATGTGCGGCGCAATCCGGCGGCGTAATCCCTGAAACCTGCAGCGACAACCCGAGCTCGCATAGGAGGGTCCAGCAGATCCCAGAAAGCAGAAGCATCAGTAGCCGATCCGCCTGAGCGGGCCTTGCCCAGATTAACCTGTAAGAAAATTTCAATTTCAATAAATATAAGACTAATAATTGTTCATTTTCTTCTATGATAGGAGAAACAAAAACTCGAGTTTTGGTTTGAACCATAGCTGCGTCACGCAGCTCCCAGTCGGGTCACCCGTCTACCGAGTCGCGCCACGCAGCTTTACCCAAGTTACGCAATCAGAAGCACAGCCGCGTAGCGCATCTCAACACTCGCGCCACGCCACTCTACAGCTGCGTCACGCAACTGTTCAACATATGTGGCCCCAAGAACGAATGCGTCACGCGACCACGAAGCCGCGCCACGCATCTCACTAGCCACGTTACGCAACTGTTCGAGGCCCTCATTCATCGATGAACAGTCGCATCACGCAACTGTTCTTCCTAGGAACAGCTGCGTGACGCAACTGTCAAAGGTACGCAGCAGTTCAATCTTAACTTTGTTTCACTACGTTTGTATTGTTTTTGTGCAATTTCAGGGCAAAATCAAGCCGCCCAGAGTTACCAACAATCAAATGTCAAACAAATCAAGTTCTAACATAATAAAAAGGGGTCAATTCCTAAAGTTCAAGGCAAGCTAGGGTTTTTGGCGTCTCGAGCAGCTGCGTCACGCAACTGTTGATACAAGAACAGCTGCGTCACGCAACTGTTCATGGAAGAACAGCCGCGCCACGCAACTCCTACCTGCGTGACGCGACTGTTGACGCAGGCATAAATAGTAAAGAACAGCCCTATTACTACAGTTACGGATCAAAAGCAGTAAAAACGAAAAAAATTGAAGAAATTTTTACTTACCTCGGATCGAAAGCCACGCATCTGACTCGTTTCGTACCGAACTGGAAACTCCGAACCTGGCAACGGAAGAAGCTACAATGGTCGCATCCCGGGGGTTAGCGAGTTTCGACTCACCGGCACCGGCTCACCGTCGAACGTAGGAATATCGGGTAGGGCCCCGAGAACCTCCATCTCCCAAGTGTAGGCAGAAGCAAGGATTTCTGAGATTTGAGACATCCTTTCAGTTGAACAATCTAGAGAATTTCCAATCGCTTAGGGTTCGTGAATAAGTGAAATTGAATCGATTGAGAAGGAGGTTACTTATAGTAAAACTAACTGGGCCAAAGCCCATTCAACTGAGCCCAAGAAGAGTATTGGGCCCGTTATCCCTCTTCGAGCCCAACAGACCCACACGGCCCATTTCAAAAGCTCACGACGACCCATTCCGGCAACTCGACGTCGATATACGACTCGCATACGTCTGCAATTTTTATCTACTCACCGCACCGGAAGCAGGAGCATCAAATTGCCCAGATTACCCTCAGGTAAGTTTTCTTTTAAACACTATATCATAAAGGATACGCCTGAAAATACAGATAACAATTTTTGTTAAGTCTTTCATGCCAAAATTTTTGGTAAAATTTTCGCAAAAAATAATAATAACGTGTTTACAAAAAGTGAATACTTTTGGTTCTAGGCTGGAATTCCGGACTGGGGGCAAAAGCATGACCTTTTGCCTTAATAAGACTTTTTGCATGGGAACATGTGATGTTCCAATATCTTTCTAACAGAAAGCAAGGTCTATTTGTACACGGACATTGCTCTTCTTTCTCTTGTGAACAATTTCTTTCAGGCCAACCGGTGATGGTTTTTCGAAGCCGATAGGTCCTGCTGATTAGCGATGGTGCATTTCGAGGCTAGTCAGAACAATTTCAAAACAGTGATGATGTATTGCGAAGCTGTTTGAAATCTTCTTCCCCCAGTCAATGATGTTGAGTTGCGAAGTTGACCAGGGTAAAACCAATGTCTCTCGAGCCGATCAAACCGAGCCTCGAAGATACCTTTTCAAGACCGACTGGAGCCGACAAAGCTGATCAAACCGAGCTGAGTAGGTGGCCAGATTAAAGCCCTTCAAGCCGATCAAACCGAGCTTTGAAGACCTTGTCATCAGATCAAAACCCTCCAGGCCGATCAAACTGAGCCTTGGAGCTGTCTTCCAAGCCGATTAAACCGAGCTTTGAAGTCATTCACATATTGGATGGGAGCCGACAAAGCCGATCAAACCGAGCTGAGTAGGTGGCCAGATCAAAACCCTCCAGGCCGATCAAACTGAGCCTTGGAGGTGTCTGCCAAGCCGATTAAATCGAGCTTTAAAGTCATTCACATATTGGATGGGAGCCGACAAAGCCGATCAAACCGAGCTTAGGAGGTGACCAGATGATTGACTCAGTACCTTTTCAAGCCGATCAAACTGAGCTTCGAGAGGATTGTCTGATAGAAGGCGTGTCAATAGACCACTTTAACATTAATCGTTTATACAATTAATGATAAAGTGGGGGGGCAAACTATTGACGCGTGATTTTATGCCCCCACCTGACCCAATGATGATATGAGGACAAAAGATAAGGTTTCACAATAAACCAGAAGTGCTTGAATCAAAAGAAATTAAATCAAACCGCCCAAAGGAGTCTGACCCGTGTTAGGGCTGCGTCACGCAGCTAATACCTGCGTGACGGCACTCTTAGTTGCGTCACGCAGCTCTAACGGGTCTGACACCCCTGGCGCGCGCCCGTGCAACGGCCTGCACTGTTTATATGGATACGCAGCAACAGTACGAAAAGTAAGTCGCGTCACGCAGGTTTACGGGTGCGTCACGCCGCTCCTACCCGCGTGACGCGACTGCCCTGTTGCCCTAGCCATATAAATACATCACTTTACAGCAAAAATGGGACTTTTTTCTAAACTTTTGCATTTTCAGTTTGCTCTCATTTTTCCTCTAAGAAAATACAATTTTCAAAGTTTAGACATCTAAAAAGACGACTAAAGCTCTTTCTCAAGAACTCCATTGAGTAAACTTGGGGTAGATCAGGTCATAGATATTTAGATTTAAGATTAAAGAAAGATAATAGCAAAAAGATAAAAAAGAGGAAAAAAGAGAAAAATAATTTCATTATTGCGAAAGAACTTGGTGATTGCGCTTCTGGAATTGTGAAACAACACCTCTGAGTTAATCTCAGCGCATGCAATCCTCAAATCTGAGGGCTAGGTAACGATCCTAACTCTATCCGTTTTATTTTTATTTATTTCTAGCTTTTTACTTCTTAAAAATCCCATTTTTGCACTGGTTAATTGGTTTGCCATTGATAAAACGTAAGTTTGCCTATTGTTGAGTCTTTCTGGGTTCGTTATAATACTTTTGGACAAAAAGAAAACGTAAAAAGAACTAGTTTGAAAGGTAGTTGCGGACCAGAGCAGCCGCGTTACGCAGCTACTACCTGCGTGACGCGACTGTTCATGTCCAAAAGCCCCTGACTTAGACTAGACCACCTGCGTGACGCGGCTGTTCGTGTGCTTATTTTCCATTCCGTGTCTGTATCCGTATCTAATATCTTGCTTTAAATAAATAATTCATATACCTAAGGATATCAATAATGTCACGAACAGTCTTGTCACATAGCTAATAGTTGCGTCGCGCGGCTGTTCTTCATAGAACACCTACGTGACGCAGCTGTTCTAGTTTCCAGGACCATAATCTGAGTTCCGTCACACGACTGTTCTTCATAGAACAGCTGCGTGACGCGACTGTTATAAATCCCAAAATAAAAGATAAGAGTTGCGTGACGCGACTGTTCTTCATAGAACACCCGCGTGACGCGACTATCTTCCAATATCAACACATTTTCACTATTTTAGGAGCAGTTTCATTCCAGTAAATTACTTTTCTTTAAATTTAATCCGAGAGATTATCAATAGTGGGCAAATTGAGTTTGATCAAATCAGATCAATTAGTTATGGACGATTATGAGGTTTTTAGGATTTATTTCTTATTGTTTATTATAAATTACATTGTTAAACTCGGTTTGTGGCCCGCCTTTAACCATAAGGCAAGAGCGGGTCTTTTACTTTATTTGATAGGCATTATGGATGAATGATGGATGTGATGATTTATTTGTGAATGGATGTAATAGATGAACCTAATTGGGACGGTTAATTAATTTTCCACATAGGAACCCGGTTCGATTTATTTGGGATGGGTTTAAGTAATTCGGCTTTTTCTAAAATAAAATCAGTTAGAAATTATAGGTTTAAAGAGGCCGATTTTTCCAGGCGTCAGCTTCCAACGGGCCGGCGTACCCAATTCCCTTACCTAGAACCTCATTGGTTCGTTCGACCAGTTTTTCCAAAATAAAAGGCCTTGAATAAAATGGGTTAAAATGGAGTCACTTTTACAAAAATAAAAATGAAAACAGTCCCATTGCCGAAATAATGAGTGGCGACTAAAAATGATTTATAAGACCGATTTGTCGGCATTCGCATCCAAAAAAGGGGTTTTTGTCACCACTTTTCCAAAATATTTAAATGCACATAAAAACAATAAACCATTTACCTTTTTGATTTTCTCCGGGGGGAAAATAGTGACGCAGCCCTAACACGGGTCAGACTCCTTTGGGCGGTTTGATTCAATTTCTTTTGGTTCAACCACTTCTGATTTATCGTGATACCCCGTCCCTTGTCCTCATATCATCATTGGGTCAGGTAGAGGCATAAAATCACGTGTCAACAGTTTGCCCCCCCACTTTATCATTAATTGTATAAACGATTAATGTTAAAGTGGTCTATTGACGCGCCTTCTATCAGGCAATCCTCTCGAAGCTCGGTTTGATCGGCTTAAAAAGGTGCTAAGTCAATCATCTGGTCACCTCCTAAGCTCGGTTTGATCGGCTTTGTCAGCTCCAGTCGGTTTAGAAAAAGCATCTTCGAGGCTCGGTTTGATCGGCTCGAAAGACGTTGATTTGATGACAAAGTCTTCAAAGCTCGGTTTGATCGGCTTGAAGGGCTTTGATCTGGCCACCTACTCAGCTCGGTTTGATCGGCTTTGTCGGCTCCAGTCGGTTTAGAAAAGGCATCTCCGAGGCTCGGTTTGATCGGCTCGAAAGACGTTGAGTTGATGACAAAGTCTTCAAAGCTCGGTTTGATCGGCTTGAAGGGCTTTGATCTAGCCACCTACTAAGCTCGGTTTGATCGGCTTTGTCGTCTCCAGTCGATTTAGAAAAGGCATCTCCGAGGCTCGGTTTGATCGGCTCGAAAGACGTTGATTTGATGACAAAGTCTTCAAAGCTCGGTTTGATCGGCTTGAAGGGCTTTGATCTGGCCACCTACTCAGCTCGGTTTGATCGGCTTTGTCGGCTCCAGTAGGTTTAGAAAAAGCATTTTCGAGGCTCGGTTTGATCGGCTCGAAAGATGTGGATGTTACCCTGGTCAACTTCGCAACTCAACATCATTGACTGGGGAAGAAGATTTCAAACAGCTTCGCAATACATCATCACTGTTTTAAAATTGTTCTGACTAGCTTCACAATGCACCATCACTAATCAGTAGGACCTATCGGCTTCGAAAAACCATCGCCGGTTGGCCTGAAAAATTGTTCACAAGAAAAAGAAGAGCAATGTCCGTGTACGAACAGACCTTGCCTTCTGTTAGAAAAGTATTGGAACATCACATGTTCCCATGCGAAAATTCTTATTAAGGCAAAAGGTCATGCTTTTGCCCCCAGTTCGGAATTCCGGGCCTAGAACCAAAAGTATTCACTTTTGTAGACATATTATTATTATTTTTGCAGAAATTTTATCAAAAATTTTGGCATAAAAGACTTAATAAAAATTATTATCTGTATTTTCGAGTATATCCTTTATGATATAGTGTTTAACAGAAAACTTACCTGAGGGTAATCTGGGCAATTTGATGCTCCTGCCCCCTGTGCGGTGAGTAGACAAAAAAAAAATCGTTGAAGTGTACGGGCCGCACATCGACATCGAATTGCCGAAGTGGACCGTTACGGGCCTTTGAATGGGCCATACGGGCTTTTGAATGGGCCATACGGGCTTATTGGACGTTGAAAGAAAGCGACGGGCCCGTCGGTCCTATTGAGCTCGGTTGAATGGGCTTGGGCCCTTTACTTGAAGAAATGGGCTTGGGCCCAGATATTTACTATAAGTAATTTCCTTCATAACTGATTCAGTTTCAATTATTCACAAACCCTAAGCGATTGAAAATTCTCTGGATTGTTCAACTGAAAGGATGTCTCAAATCTCAGAAATCCCCGCTTCTGCCTATACTCCGGAGATGGAGATTCTCGGGGCCCTACCCGATATTCCTACGTTCGACGGTGAGCCGGTGCCGGTGAGCCGGAACTTGCTAACCCCCGAGACACAGCCGTTGCAACTTCTTCCATTGCCGGGTTCGGAGTTTCCAGTCCGGTACGAAACGAGTCAGATGCGTGGCTTTCGATCCGAGGTAAATAAAAATTTCTTCAATTTTTGTTTTTTTACTGTTTTTGATCCGTAACTGTAGCAATAGGGTTGTTCTTTACTGTTTATGCCTGTGTTAACAGTCGCGTCACGCAGGTAGGAGTTGCGTGGCGCGGCTGTTCTTCATGAGCAGTTGCGTGACGCAGCTGTTCGAGACGCTAGAAACCCTGGCTTGCCTTGAACCTTAGGATCGACCTCTTTTGATTGTGTTTAGACCTTGATTTATTGACTTTTGATTGTTGATAACTCCGGGCGACTTGATTTTGCCCTAAAATTGCACGAAAACAACACAAACGTAGTGAAACTAAGTTAAAATTTAGCTGCTGCGTACCTTCAACAGTTGCGTCGTGCAGCTGCTCTTAGGAAGAGCAGTTGCGTGACGCGACTGTTCGTTAATGAATGGTTGCCTTGAACAGTTCCGTGACGCGGCTAGCGAGATGCATGGCGCGGCTTTGTGGTTGCGTGACACATCTGTTCTTGGGACCACGTATCTTAAACAGTTGCGTGACGCAGTTATGGAGTGGCGTGACGCAGGTGCTGAGATGCGCTATGCAGCTGTGTTTTTGAATGAGCAGCTGGTGTAAAGCTGCGTGGCGCAACTCTTTAGACGCGTGACGTGACTAGGAGTTGCGTTACGTAGCTATTGTTCGAACCAAAACTTTATTTTTTTTATTATTCCTGCCATAGAAGAAAATGAACAATTGTTAGTCTTATATTTATTGAAATTGAAATTTTCTTACAGGTTAATCTGGGCAAGGCCCGTTCAGGCGGATCGGTTACTGATGCTTCTGCTTTATGGGATCTGCTGGACCCTCCTATGCGAGCTCGGGTTGTCACTGCAGGTTTCAGGGATTATGCTGTAGGACTGCGTCGCACGCAGCCTCGTTTCCCGCCCGCTATGCGATACGCATTGATGGAGCGGTGGAACGATTGTACGCACACTCGTTTTTGGGTTCGGAGAGATGACCCTCACTCCCGTGGATTATGCTGCTATCACCGGCCTGCGCTTCACTGGTCCGGTTCCTCCACTAGACGCTCGGTATCAGACGGCTGCCATCGGAGCTCAGCTAGTCTGTTCCCTCCTCGGTGTCACGACGCAGACCCGATACACCGTGCAGGGGTGCATGTCTTACGAGACGGTTTTTCGGTTCTTGGCCGAGAGGATCAGGACCCGGTTGGAGGCTTGGAGAGAGTTGTCGGAGGATGTCCGACCTGCTGCTTCTGCGTATAATCGTGAGGAGAGGGACCAGGCTGCTCGGTCCTTCTTGTTCTATATCATTTCCTCCCAGCTGTTGTGCACCTCCCAGAACAAGGGAGACCCTGCGGTGCTGGCATGTCTTCGGGATCTGAGCCAGGTCGGGTCCTTCGACTGGGCCACACTTGGTTTGGCTCATCTCTATCACGGTCTGGATGTCTGGACCCGTGGTAGCGGTGAGTCGAACTGGCTATTCATCCGGCCTTTGGAGGTAACACACTTTGACTCTCAACTTTTCTTTCTTTTCTTCTTTGATCTGCCATTCTTAACTATTCCACTAACTGATGTTATTTTCTGTCTCTGTTACAGGTGTGGTCTTACGAATACTGCATCTACCCGGGCGGTCCGAGCGGCGACTCTCCCGTCGAGTCTAGGAGGATTCCTCGCTATCTGGCCCACTGCCACCACACTTATGCCAGTGGCGAGGATCCCGAGTACTGGCGGAGCTTCCTTAATGACCGAGAGCTGTCTGATGTGAGTACAGAAAGAATCTCTAAATTTTTAGCTTGTCTCTTTTTATTTTGACGCACGACTAATGCTAATTTCTCATCATTTTTTTGCAGCTATCCTTGGAGCCATGGGATTGCGAGGCCTGGAGGACCTACCCGGGCCGGGAGGTGGCTGAATTGCATACCCGGTCGAGACTGTTGATGCGAGGATACTGGGCTGACCGGTACTTCCTGGGAGAGAGAGTCTTCGACACTCCGATCTCTCCGGCACAGCGGAGAGTGCCTCATGCCCCTCCTCCGCATATGTGCCTGCTAAAGGGCTTGACTCGCGAGGACCTGGAGGTGGAGTATAGAGGCTTCTCGGCGAATGATTTCCTATCCGCCGGTGACTTTCCTTCTTATTTTACCTCTCGGATGCAGGCTTGACTTCCCGAGGTTCTCGAGTACATCTAGGTAACTCATCTAACCTTCAACCTTGTTTACTGTTATCATTCCTCCTTTGTTTCAAATCACTGATGCCGTTACTTTCTTCGTAACTAAATGCAGGAGCGGAAGACGCACAAGACTGCGGCTCACTACCGGGCTGAGGCAGCGGCTGAGGCTGGTGGCGCGGCGGCTCCGACCGGACCAGCCGGTGTAGTACTGGGTGATTTCCCGTTTTCGCCAGGCATGGAGGTGGTGTTGGATCCCGGCCTTGGCTTGGGATCTGGTATCGCTATTCTTGCTGATCTGCGGCAGGCTCCTCCTCCGGTGCAGCTGGACCCTGAGCATACTACACATGTCAGTTATAAACCGAATTTACAAAGTTAGAAGTATTTTACCTGAATATCCTTTTAATGGATTTTTATTATTTGCAGGTGCCGGCCCAGAGGTACCAGGAGATCTGCCAGCGATTCGAGTTTGCCCGATCCTATATCGACCGGCTTTACTCCGAGCGACATGAGCTGGTATGAATTCTACACATTTTTACCTTTTTGCTTCTTTATTATTTTGGTAACCTTTCTTACACATGCTTGTCTTTACAGGAACTGGAGAACGGGAGGCTGCGGAGGCATCAGTCCCGCCACTCCAGTGCCATGAGCCGGCTTCAGGCAGAGGTAGAGCGGCTTCGGACGAGACTAGATGTTGAGGGTATCCCGCTCGACTCTTCTGATGAGGATGAGGATGGCTCTTCTTCCGACGACGCGCCACCATCTCCACCCCCTCCGGCTGTTGCTGGTCCGAGCCGCAGGCGGCGGTAGTCCTGCTGCACGTCTCCTCCGTTTTTGAACATTTTTGAACATTTTGGACATTTTAGTAGCATTATTATTATTTATTATTATTTATTTTTTTGTAATTGTACAGTTATATCAACATTTTATGACATTATTTACATTTTTTTTTCTTTTTTCAACACTTGGCCTTTATCACTTTATCATGTGTGTTTATGTTTTATAACTGTGAAGTCTTGTTCCTGCAAAAACAAAACACGAACACAACACCAAACACAAAATAGCGATGTCCCATTTGTTCATAAAAATGGTTCATCTTATTAGCAGTCAGCGAATCGATTTATTGTAAATGAATAAATGAAATGAAATGAATAAAGAATAAAATAATGAACTTATCATGGAATATGACCAAAAATCAATTTCCAAACAGAAAGCGTACCGTAGTACTTACCTGATGGGGCGATCCACTCAGTGAATGCAAACGTAATGGCTCAACCATCCTTTCTCGATTAATGCGATCATAAAGACTCAACTTCCTTATTGTACGGGTCGTCCTTCTTATTGATCAATATGGGTTTAAATGCTCACCGACCCGAATAGACCCTTCAAGATCGTCCTTCCAACTATCTCTGACGGTGGACATTAAATTGAGTGATGACGAGGTTTCGCCCATTGGTTCCTTTACTCTTCTATAAATGTAAGTTTCGCTTTGCACCTCCTTCCCATCTAGTGTCCAAAGCATATTGATTTCTTAAGTGACTTTCTTCCATGGCCTTCAGAAGCCGAGTCTCATCTTTCGTCCAATCCATTTCTGACGATCTATGGCAAGTCCCTCCTTTGGATCAACTTGCCTGGTTAAGATATTTCAAAGACCTGAAACCTAACCCTGGCTTCTTGTCTTGGCTCGTTACTCATTTCAATCCAAACACCATGGTTTTTCGATTTGAAGACTCTGAAGTGACTCCGACCTACGAGGAAATGTGTGCCGTGATGGATCATCATCCTGAACAAAACGAAACTCCGGCCTTGCCCCCAGGTCCTAGGTATGATCTAGCTGAGATCGTGGCCTTGTGCCCGGTTTACCTTCCTGATGGCATAAACGTGGATGAAGGCCTTCCTTTGGAACCTTTCTTGAACAGGGTTTTGTCCACTGATCTAGATCTACCCTGGATCCGAGCTTGCTGTTTCTTGCTGTTGAATGTGTATACCATGAAGAACCGTCAACCCGGAATTGGAGATTTTCGACTTCTGACCATTGTTCGTGACATGCAATTGCACCATCATACCGTCTTCATGATGATCATTGGCGAAACGATGTGTTGGGTCAGGGATATTGCCCTTCACATTACTGACTTCAATGTTCATCATCGCGGCTGTCCCTTGCTATTGCAAGCCTGGGCTCTGGATAAATTAAGCCTGATTCCTCCGGTTCCAGCTCGCTTGATTCCAACTTATGGACCTGCCGTTTTTCAATCTCGGTCTCGGAGACACTTCGATTTTGGTGGTAACCCTACTATTCGGTGGACCTGTCCTTGGTGGAGAATTAGACTAGCCATGATCGGAAGCATGAATCTCAATTATGTGTTGTATGCCAGTCTAGACCGTTCCATGGCCTATTTCCCATATAGGATCAGTCGTCAGTATGGGATGATACAGCGTGTTTCCTGAGTCCACAACTTCGAGAGCGGTCTGATAACATCACATCTGTTGACTAATTTGGCCGATCGTTGGCAAAGTCGAAACACCGTGCATTTAGATGAAGAAATGATGCAGGATACTGTGTCATCTGCATATGCCAACTGGTTCTTTACCCCGCAATGATGTCACGCTTTGTGAAGGTTGACCTTTGCTGATGGGTCTCCTCAAAATAAATTGTTGTTGTTTTCCTTTTACGTTTAAGCCATGAGCTTTTATCTAAATGTATCTGCTTTTCTTTTAATCAATGATCTTGATGATTCTGTCTTTATTAATTCCTGCACATATGAACAACGAAAGACAACAAAACTTTTCTTTCGAAATTATTTGCTGTGTTAGTTATCTGGGGCTCCTGCCCTTGAGTTAATAAATGAAAACTCATAAAGTAAAAATTATTCTGTAAAAACAAAAGCTTATGCTTGGAAACAACAAAGAATGGAGTAACTGTATTATTACCTGCACAAATCAAATAAAAATAACAAGTGTAACTCCTTTATGTATGCATGGACTTATGCAAGTGCTAAGGTTTATTCATGGTTTTATAGTGATCTTTCCAGGCAAATCACTGAGAAAATGGTGCTCGTCCCTCTGATCAATGTCTTAAAAAAATTCAATGTTTAGGCAGAGCCAACAGTCAGGACATTTCCAACTAAGCAGAGAGGAAGGTCTTGTATTCTTCGACCGTAATTCCAGGACAAAAACAAAAATTTTAAAACACAAATCCTTTATTAATCTTACTTCTTTTCAACATTATACAGAAGTAAATAAAGTTTATTCTAATACAATGGTCATTCGCTCTAACTACTTGATTTCCTATTCTCCTTTGAGTCAAATTGATGGCGTTGAGCAACCAATCACTAATCTATCACGAACGCATGGCATGAATTCTGCATTTAAGCTAAGCACCACGCGTCGATCCCAAGATTTTATTTTATTTTTTTATTATTATTTTTTTTTACGTGCTCTAACTTTTGCCTAGGCCGCCCTTGTGGGTTTTCAACCTAGCGAGCTCATTTCTTGCCTAAGCTGCCCTTTCGGGTTTTCAACTTAGCTCTCTTCTTTTTTTTTTTGAAATCATCATCTCAGACATAGAATCTTTTCATTTGATCTTGATTGATAATTCGATTGACAGGCTCTCCTTCTATGGTGACTAATTCAGCGGCGCCTTTAGGCAACAGCTTCTGAATTCTAAACGGCCCATGCCAGTTGGGTTTGAATTTCCCAGCAGGATGATGTTGGGCTTCATGATCCAATAGCCTGATTAACACCGAATCTCCATTCTTTAAAGCCCTTGGATGTACCCGCTTGTTGTAGAAACGAGCAATCCTCCTTTTTCTCATCTGATCCTGGAATCGAGCATTCAGTCTCCTTCCGTCTAAGAGTACCAGATCTTCATACTTCTTCGTGACCCATTCTTCTTCAGTCAGACCAGCTTCTACCAAAACTCTGAGAGACTTCTTTTCGAGCTCTACAGGTAACACTGCTTCCATCCCGTATACCAATTCAAAGGGAGAAGCTCCATTTACTGCCTTGAAGGTAGTGCGATGCCCCCAGAGCGCGAAAGGAAGTTTCTCGGCCCAACTTTTGTGCCTTTTGCATATCTTTGACAGGATTCTTTTGATCTCCTTATTCGCAGCTTCTACTGCACCATTGGCCTGAGGGCGATAAGGAGAAGAATGATGATGCTCAACCTTATATTTATAAAGTAATTGGCCAACTTTTGCTTGAAAATGAGAACCATTATCTGTAACTATGTGATGGGGAACACCATAGCGATAGAAAATGTTCTGTTCAATAAATTTTGCCACATGCTTGGCAGTTAAGATTCTATAAGATTGAGCCTCGATCCATCTAGAGAAGTAATCAACTGCCACCAATATATACTGATGCCCATTGGATGCTGCAGGTGAGATTTTACCGATGACGTCTATGCCCCATGCAGAAAAAGGCCACGAAGGGGTTGTCGGATGGAGTTCAACAGCAGGTAAGTGGCTTCTATTATCATGGTATTGGCAAGCTTTACAACGGCGCACATACTGAACACAGTCGCCTTCCATCTGCATCCAAAAATAGCCTTGCCTCATGATTTTTCTCGCTAAGCTCATACCGCTTAAATGGGTACCGCAGGTTCCTTCATGAACTTTTTTCATTATGTCCTCTCCTTCTTTCTTACTCATGCATCGCAGCAACATCCCATCCCAGGCCTTTCTATAGAGTTCGCCATCGGCTAGGACATAGTTCAGAGCCATTTTCCTTAAAACTGCACGGTCTTCTTTCGTCGCATCATCAGAAAAGGTACCGTCTTTCATATACCTCAGGATATCCGTAAACCAGGGTTCTTCCTCCGACTCCACCTGATTCACGTAATGTTCTTGATAGCACGGGATATTGGCTGTGGTAATGATAAATGGCTTCCTCAGAACTTTGCTTAAATCCTGCCAAGCCGACGCTAAGTTTGCCAAGGCGTCTGGAATTCTGTTATAGGTTCTTCCTATGTGAGTGAAAGTGATCTTATCAAATAGTGCTGCCTTCTTCAACAAGTACTCAACATAGGGCTTCAGTCTGTCTTCTTCTACCTTCCATCTCCCGTTGGCGTGCTCAATAACCAGTAAAGAATCTCCTATTACTTCGACCTCCTTAGCGCCGAATGTAAGAAGAGCTTCCATTCCCATGATGCAAGCTTCATATTCTGCCATGTTGTTAGTGGCCGGGAACAGTAGTCTCTTGCACATGGTTGTGACTTCGCCGTTAGGTGCTTTTATAACAATACCAGCCCCAGCTCCGTTTCTGTTAGCTGATCCATCAAAGTACAATCTCCAAGCTCCTATGTCAATACTCAGCAAATGTTCATCCGGAAACTCCAATTCCCAAGATTCGTCGTCTGTCACAGGGTTTTCTGCTAGGAATTCTGCCACTGCTCGACCTTTAACCGTCTTCTTCGTTACAAACTCTGCATCCACACTAGACATTTGATTCAACCACTTGGACAACCGTCCCTCTAGAGTAGGCATTCTCTGCAGATATTTCAGTGGATCAATTTTGGAGACAAAAGTGACCTTGAAGGAATCAAAATACGGCCTCAATTTCTTTATCGACCACACTACTGCCATGCATGTTTTCTCAATCAGATTGTACTTCTCTTCGATAGGCAGTAGTTTCTTACTGATGTAGTAAATGGCTTTCTCTACTCCATCGGCGCCCGGCTGTACCAACATCGCTCCCACTCCTGCATCTTCTATAGATAGGTACAAGATCAGAGGTTCTCCTGGTCTTGGTGAACTAAGCACCAGTGGATTCATCAGGTATTTTGATAGCATCGCAAAGCGGGCAAATCTTGTTATGTTATTTCAATATAAATTGCATGAATGCATGATTGTTTTTGTACATTTTACGTTTGTTCGTGTTGTTTTGTTTTAAAGTGAATTGCAGGAACAAAGTTGGAGCAAAGACTTGTTCTATACAAAAATAGGGTCAAAATAAGTTAAAAAGATGGAAGAATTCCTTAATCCAGCCTTCGCACGTTCAAGCAAGTCGCAACAAAGAAAAATGCCCATGTCGCGAGCAATACCAATTGTTGCGCGCGCAAGCTACAACCAGAATAGCTAGTCGCGAGCATGACATTCATATACGCGGGCGCGACAAGCAGATCTGAGTGTCAGAAGCAATTGGACCAGAAAACGCGAGCGCGATATTCATATACGCGGGCGCGAGAAAGCACCTTTGAGAGGCAGAAAGTTTGCCAGCGAAATACGCGAGCGCGACTTTCATATGCGCGAGCGTGAAAAGAACTTTTGAGAGGCAGAAGCACTTGGAGCCGAAGTCGCGAGCGTGACCTTCATCAGCGCGAGCGCGAATCGAGATTACCAGGAGACGTGATTGCTGCCTTTTCATTAGAGAATCATATCTTTTCATGCAAGAGTCGGGACTCCTCCCAAGAGAAGTCACCTCAAGCACCTCTTGGCCAGCCAATCATTACCAAAACCACCATCACTCTCCTACTCTATAAATAGCAATCAAAGTGAAGAAAAAGACAAACAGATAGGGAATTAATTCTTATTCAAAGTTATATTCACAAAAACACTTAGATTGTATTAGGAGAAGTGTGTTAGTAGTACTTAGAGCAAGATTGACGAAAGTCACTTGTTATTGATTGTGCCAAGAACACCAAGAAGTTCCTCGAGGTGTGACGCCCTCCGGAGGCTTGAGTTTGATTACTTCTTTCTCTTGTTTTATAGACTTGTTGTATGTTGGTCTTCATAATTCTTCTATACAAAGCAACAATTTTAATTGGTAGTATTCAATAAAAATTCCTTAAGTTATCTTTTGATCTTTGTTTAATCAAAGTTACTAGATTATATTCTCAGAAGGAAATAGTTTAGTAAAGATCAAAGAGATTTAATTCATTGAGTTGAATTTACATATGCATATTTTACTTATTTCTGTTGAAATTAAATCTGTCTTATTGAAATAATCAAAGAATAAGAATTAGGTTTAATATTTAACAAGATAGGGATTTTATTATATGTAGAAATACATATAATAGATAGTATAATTCTATACTGAGAAGTTGAATTATATTGTACCATATGTAATTAAGAGATTCTTTATTGAATATTACAAGCTTTTTCATAGAAAAGGAAAATCCTGTGTACAATTAATTAGTCTAAGTATTTTACTACACATTTGTCTTTATGATTAATTATTCTAAGTATGTTAATGCACATTATTCTCTGAAGTTGAATAATCATTAGATCTAGAATAACTAAGAAATTCCTTAGAACTATTTTATATTTGTATTCCTGTAAACATATCAGTAAGAATAAAGTAGCAAGTGTACTCAACCCGTTCCTCGTGGGATCGATCTTTTATTACTACGTTGCGATCCGTATACTTGCGGGAACTCAAAAGAGACGCAACAAGTTTTTGGCACCGTTGCCGGGGAACGGTGTTCTGTCATTTAACGAAATATTCTTATATATGATTTACAGCTTGTTTTAATTAATATACTTACTTATAATTGATTCAAAATTTTGCAGAAACACATAATTTACACACATCATATGCCAAGCACCAGATCTTCAAACAGTGAATTGGAGGATTATCAGCCTGAGATTGAACAGTTTCTTTCACAATGAAAGAAGAAAAAGAAAAGAAGAAATTCAAGAGTCATGGGTGATGGAAATCCGCCAGAGAGGTTGATGGACTTTGTTACTCCAAGTTTAAATGGTTCACAAAAGGGAGTAGTACGTCCATCGGTGAATGCTAACCAGTTTGAAATTAAACCTGCTTTATTACAAATGCTTCAAAATAGTGTTCAGTTCTACGAATTACCAAATGAAGATCCTAACTCACATATAGCCAGTTTTCTTGAAATCTGTGATACATTCAAGATGAATTCAGTACCAGCAGATGCTATCAAATTACGTCTATTTCCTTTCACATTGAAAGACAAGGCAAAAGCTTGGTTAAATTCATTACCACCAAACTCTATCACTACTTGGGAAGAACTAGCCCAAGCCTTCCTGTCTAAGTATTTCCCACTAGCGAAAACCGCTAGGCTTATCAAAGAAATAACCTCATTTACCCAACATGAAAATGAATCCTTATATGAGGCATGGGATCGCTACAAAGAGCTCCAACGAGTTTGCCCACACCATGGCCTTCCCCAAAATATATTGATTCAAACCTTCTACAATGGAGTAACACCATCTACAAGGGGAACTATAGATGCTATGGCAGGAGGATCATTAATAAAGAAGACTACTAATGATGCAATTGAGTTACTAGAAGAGATGGCCAACAATAATAGCATATGGCCAGCCGAAAGAACTCAGGTAAGTCATTCTACTGTTAGTAATGAGCCTTCTTCTTCTTCAAAAAATTCAGCAAAGAAAGTGCATGAATTAGACCCCTTAACTATGATGCAAGCACAGATTTCTGCTTTGTCTTATAAAATTGATAACTTAAACATAAGTAAATCAACATCTCTTATTTGTGACAATTGCGGTCAAAATGGGCATATATCAAATGAATGTAATTATAAGCATCCGGTTATGGAGGAACAAGTGAATTATGTCCAAGGACAAATTCGTGGTCCATATTCGAATACTTATAATGCTGAAAATCATAATTATCATAACTCTTTTTGGAGAAACCATGATAATCAAGAAAAGGGAAATCAGGGTAGTCAATATCAAGATAGACTGGGACAATTGACTAATAAAATTGATAAATTTCTGGAGGGATTTAACCAAAAGATGAGTAGTCAGGATGATAGCTTTAAATGGTTAGAATCAAAGTTTGATAAGTTATTCAAAAATCATTCATCATCTATACATAACTTGGAGGTGCAAGTAGGGCAGCTTGCCAATGCTATTTCCTCACGTGAAATAGGAAATCTTCCTAGTAGTACAGAAAAGAATCCTAGGGAGAATGTGAGCGCCATTGCCTTACGAAGTGGAAAAATAGTAGATAAAATAGTTCCTTCGGGTATTAATGCTAATATTTTGAATAATGTAACTGTGGAGCCGGTTGGTGAACTGAGCATTGAAGTAAATAGCGCAGGATCAAGAGAACAAGAAACAGGAAAGGATAAGGGGAAGGACAATGTTAAAGCTTATCAGTCTAAACCACCTTTTCCGCAAAGACTCAAGAAGCAAGAGCAAGATAAGCAGTTCTTAAATTTCATTGATAAACTGAAAAATTTGCATATCAACATGTCACTTATGGAAGCTATCACACAAATTCCAAATTACGGTAAGTTCTTTAAAGAATTGATCTCAAAGAAACGTAGTTGGGAAGATGTGTCGACAGTCACTCTAACTGAGGATTGCAGTTCCATAATCTCAAGTAAGTTACCTACTAAACTCAAAGATCCAGGGAGTTTCACTATACCATGCAAATTAGGTAAAGTAGATTTTCCTAGATGCCTGTGTGATTTAGGAGCAAGTATTAATTTGATGCCATTATCTCTCTTTAAGAAATTGGGATTAGAGGATGAAGTTAAAAGAACTAATATGGTTTTACAACTTGCTGACCAAACTATTAAAAGACCCTATGGTATCATTGAGGATGTACTTGTTAAGGTTGACAAATTTATTTTTCCAACTGATTTCGTCATACTTGACTTTGTTTATGATAAAAATTGTCCTCTTATTTTAGGAAGACCATTTATGAACACAGGGAGAGCATTAATTGATGTTTCAGAAGGAAAATTAGTCCTTAGGATAGGTGATGATGTCATTGAATTTCATATAGATAAAGCCATGAAATATCCTATGGATGAGGGGAATTGCATGAGAATTGATGTAGTTGATGTCTGCATACAAGAAATGTTTGCTTTGGAAGATAAGGAAAATTTTGAGGAAGAAAATGTCAATAATGAAGAAGAGGAGTTTATAAATTTAAGACCTGAAATGTTACCTAGGGAGCATGAACCGTTACCACCATCAATTGAAGTTCCACCAACAATAGATCTTAAAGAGTTACCGAATCATCTACGATATGCTTTCTTAGGTAAAGATCACACTCTTCCTATAATTATTTCTAACAAATTAACTATAGATCAAGAAAATGACTTGTTAAAAATTGTTAGAAATAGGATTAAGAGTATAGGATGGCAAATTTCTGATCTTAAGGGGATAAGTCCAAATCGAGTCATGCATTATATCAATCTTGAGGATGAACATATTCCTAAGGCAGAAAGACAAAGGAGACTTAATCCTAATATGAAAGAAGTAGTGAAGAAAGAAATTATCAAATTGCTAGATGCAGGAATAATATACCCAATTTCGGATAGCCAATGGGTTAGTCCAATCCAATGTGTGCCTAAAAAGGGAGGAATGACTGTAGTAAAAAATGAAGATGGTGAATTAATTCCTACTAGGACCACTACAGGTTGGAGGGTATGTATTGATTATAGAAAACTTAATTCAGCCACAAGAAAAGATCATTTTCCGTTACCATTCATAGATCAAATGTTAGAAAGAATTGCTGGTCATGCTTTCTATTGTTTTCTCGATGGCTACTCAGGATATTTTTAGATTTATATCTTTCCGAATGACCAAGAGAAAACTACATTTACTTGTCCATTTGGTACATTTGCATATAGGCGCATGCCTTTTGGATTATGCAATGCACCTGCAACATTTCAACGTTGCATGACCGCGATTTTTAATGATTACATAGAAGAAATTATGGATGTCTTTATGGATGACTTTTCTGTGTATGGTGATTCATTTGAAGGTTGTTTAAAAAATCTAGATCTTGTATTGTCAAGATGTGAAAATGCTAACTTGGTTTTGAATTGGGAGAAGTGCCACTTTATGGTTGATGAAGGCATTATTTTAGGGCACAAAATAAGTAAGGAAGGAATCCAGACAGATAGGGCAAAGATAGAAGCCATAGAAAAGTTACCTCCTCCTACTACGATTAAAGGTATAAGATCTTTTCTAGGCCATGTAGGATTTTATAGAAGATTTATAAAAAATTTTTCTATCATTGCTAAACCTCTGACTAACTTGTTAAAGATGCATTTTTTGATTTTTCTCCAAAATGTTTGGAAGCTTTTAATACTTTAAAGAATGCCTTAGTAAGTGCGCCTATTATAGCATAACCCAATTGGGGATTGTGAATACTCAAATTTTGAGACTCGAAAAAGCCGGTTTTCCCGGCCGCGGCGGTGGCGGCCGCCCTTAAAGGCGGCGGTAGCCGCTATCGCCGGCGGCACGGCCGCCGGCGACAGCGGCTGCAGTCGCCTGTGAATACTCAAATTTTTTGAGGCTCAAAAGCCTATTTTTTTCGGACTGCGAACAGTCCGGCCGGACCGGAGGCCTTTCGGAAAATTCACCGAAAATATGCCAATATGGTACTTGAAACGTCCGAAAAATTACGAGGATCACGGAACTGGTCTCGGAATATTTTTTGGAGGTCCGGAACTCCCGGAAAAGCCTCCGGAGTGGAAAAAAGAAGGCACGCCCGCCTAGAGCGGGCGGACATGCCCGCCCAGAGTGGGCGGACATGCCCGCCCAGGACGGGCGAACATGCCCGCCCAGGACGGGCGAACATGCCCGCCCAGAGTGGGCGGACATGCCCGCCCAGGCCGGGCGGACATGCCCGCCCAGAGTGGGCGGACATGCCCGCCCAGGCCGGGCGGACATGCCCGCCCAGAGTGGGCGGACATGCCCGCCCAGGCCGGGCGGACATGCCCGCCCAAAGTGGGCGGGCATGCCCGCCCAGGTAGGGCGGACATGCCCGCCCTCGAGGGCGGGCAGACGCGCCCAGGGGCACGTTTTTTCCTATAAAAAGGGGCCCCGGGGGCTCCAAAGGATACACACAGTCTGTGTTGACGGACCTCTCTTCTCCCTTTGCGCTCTTTGCGATTCTTTTATCGCTTTCTGCATTTTATTTTATTTTAGTCAGCTTTCATTTGCTTTCTTGCTCTATTAAGTGGTCATTAAATTTCCAATTTAATTAATATTTCCCTTAACGAGGAGCTTAACCTGGAGTTAAGAAGTGGCCGTCGACTAAATCAGGTACACAAACTAAACTCTGTCTATCTAATTTTAGCATTACATGCATGCCTCTCTTCTACCCCTCCTAATTCTATAACTGCATAAATGCATTCATATCATCCACTAGGCAAATAAATTGCCTCAATTAAATAAAATTAAGCTTAGATGCCCGGTTAATTAATAATCGTGGTATTAAAAGCTTAAATCCGACAATATTGGCTATAGAAGCCTAGTTAATCAATAACTATGGTGAAATTGCCTTTATTTCGAACAGTTCTTGGCCTAAGTCCAGTTAATCAATGATTGTGACTAAAGGTCCTACTTAAACACGTTTTTTTTTATGGCAATAAATGGCCTATATTTCAATTTAATTGATCACTTTAAAGCCCATAAATTGCTTATAAGTGAAAAGTTAATCTTGCATAGCGACAAATCGCTTAAATCAAAGAAATTTGGCTAGAAACCTTTAATTAATCGCTTTAGACAAACAAATTGTCTATAAGTGAAAATTAACCATTTTTATAGCGACAAATCGCTTAAATTAATTTCGTTTGGCTAAAAGCCTTAAATCAACCTTTGGCAACAATTGCCTAAATCCATTCATTTTGGCTAAAAGCCTTAATTCAACTTTTGGCAACAATTGCCTAAATCAATTCATTTTGGCTAAAAAGCCTTAAACCATTCAATTTTGGCGACAATCGCCTAACCAATCTTTTGGCTAAAAGCCTTAAAATCAATCATTTTGGCGACAAGCGCCTAAAATCAATCATTTTGGCAATCAAATTGCCTAAATCAGTCTTTTTGGCTAAAAGCCTTAAATCAGTCAATTTTTGGCAATAAAATTGCCCAATCAACATTTTGGCAACAAATGCCTAAAACAATCAATTCTTTGGCAAAATGCCTAAACAAAATGCACAAAGCATACACACACTCATGCATAAAGCATCCCATTCAAAGCCCTCTAAAAGAGGCCTATCGAACTACGTTGACTTTGATCTTCCATTCAAACGGAAGTACGTAGGCACGTTCGGGATCTAACCCCGGGCGGCAAGTCGAATCACATAAACATCTTTTTCATTGGTCTAAATTATTTCATCTTCCTTGCAAAACATTCATTCTTAGGTTAGTTTCATCAGCATGACATAGTCTCGGGATCCACCTCGGGTTCGAAGACCATGCCTTAGACATTGGGCTAATTAATCTAGTAACTAGGTTAATTAAAATTGGAGTCACTTAGGGTTTTTTTCCTAGTTTACCCTAAAACAATTAAACAAGGTGGCGACTCATACATTCACGTGCATTTCTTCCTTTAGTCACATGCATTCCAATGCCCTTGGCATTTTGGGGAGGGGTTCACAGTTTGGCGACTCTGCTGGGGATTTATGTAATCATTTTGCATAAAGTGGACTACAATTGCTGTGTAAACTAACCTGTCCTTCTTTAGGGCATTATTTTACAATGTTTGATTTTGCAGGGTACCTTAGCAAAGATTAAGTGTTCTTTCTTTAAGAATGCTTAATGAGGAGAATTTTTGGACTTAATCGTTTCTTTATTATAAAACATGTAAATTTGTTTATTTATTTGCACGATTGAGAATCTTTTTCTCCATTGCATAAAAAACGAATTTCAAATGAATTTCTTCTCTCTCTGTTTCAAACTTCTGAGTCTGGATAGCAAGTAGCGCTGATCGGCAGGTCTCTTTGATTATGTCGACGGACAGCCAAAGCGTCCTCCCTGTTGCCGCAAACCATCCCTAATCCTTTTGGGGGTGGCCCATGGGCATGCGTACTGTTGGACCCACGCGAAACTCTTTGTTTCACATGTGGTTAGGTATATCCATGCTCAAGGCTCAAGGGTCCCTTAATAAGCCAATTCTCTATTTGTGTCATAGCCTATAGAACCTATCCTTTAGGACAGTATGCACCCAATGATGCTGGATCATTCCATTAAAATGAATTATGTTGTGATGTCGTGCGCATTCACGCATTCATCCCATACTTCACAAAAAAAAACATTCCTTTTCAAAGCTGGAAAATCACATTTTGGTCCCTAAGACCTGGAAAATTACATTTTGGCCCTTAAGGCCCAAAAATTCCTAATTTGGCCACTGAGGCCCAAAAATTCCCAATTTCGCCACAGAGGCCTAAAAATTTCCAATTTTGGCCCCTAAGGCCCAAAAAATTCTAGATTTGGCTACAGAGGCCCAAAAATGCCCAATTTGGCCTTAAAGGCCCAAAAATTCTCAATTTGGCCCCTAAGGCCCAAAAATTCTCAATTTGACCCCGAAGGCCCAAAAATTCCCAATTTGGCCATAGAGGCCCAAAGATTCTCAATTTGGCCCCGAAGGCCCAAAAATTCCCAATTTGGCCACAGAGGCCCAAAAATTCCCAATTTGGCCACAGAGGCCCAAAAATTCACACTTTGGCCCCAAAGGCCCAAAAGTTCACATTTTGGCCCCTAAGGCCCAAAAAATTTTTTTTGAGAACTTAGGGTCTTTCGAAAAGTCGAGGTGTCCAGCCCTAAACACTCTACCTTACATATCACATCCCATGGAGTTCTATCCTAGGTGTCCTAGCATACCAATATCACCCCACATCACAAGGGTCATGACCAAATACCTCGCCCATACACTACCCCATCTCACACTATCTCACATGCCCTATGAAAATACCTTATAGTCTAATCATTTTGGCTATGTCCTTTTACAGGTACCCCTCCAAAGACCACCTGTACCCGAAACACCAATTGAGCTCTCACCCACAAGTCCAACAACCCCAACTGCACCAATGGCATCACTGTCTGACATCCAAAACCTCATTGAACAATTGGAAGCCAGAATGGAGGCTAGAATGAATGAGGCATTGGCTGCCCAGAGGACTGCCCTAATAGCCGAACTTGGTGGTGGTAATGGAAATGGGGTTTCCGCCGGGGGAAGTGGACCTTCTACCTCCAATCTGGGACCTGCTGCAGAACCAATAAACCCTACCCTTAACCTGGATGGCATGCCCTCTGGAACTGCTTCTGAGCTGGAAGCTCAGAAAATGAGAGAGAAACTAGAACTCCTGGAAAGGTCTATCACTGCCCTCAAAACACACAAAGAAGTCGTGGACATGGACTCCTTGTCCTTGTTCCCCGAAGCAAGACTGCCGACAAAGTTCAAGATGCCCAACATGGACAAGTTTGATGGAACCACTTGTCCTAAAACGCACCTGAAAATGTATGTAGGTGCCCTCAACCCGTTTGGCCTGAACAGCGAGCTCCTTGCTCAGTTGTTTCAGCAATCTTTGACTGGTGCTGCATTAAGATGGTTTGTAAGCTTGGATCGTTCCAAAATGAAGAATTGGGAGGACATATGCAATGTTTTCAACACGCAGTACCATTATAATATCGAAGTGGATGTCACTCGGAGAGAGCTGGAAACCACTAGACAAAAGAACAATGAGCCCTTCTCCTTGTTCCTTTCGAGGTGGAGGGCCAAAGCTGCTCAAATGATCAACCGACCCTCTGAACAGGAACAAGTTGACATAATAATCAATAATTTACTGCCTGTCTACCAGTCACATCTTCAAACACAGTACTTGCCTACGTTCCAATCGCTTATTGCGACTGCAATTAAGGTGGAAGACTTAATCCAGTTGGGTCAACTCAAAGAAGACTCATACAAGAAGCAGAATCATGCTGGATCCAGTGAGACAAATGAAATAGCCAGTATAATCTCCACGAATCCTTTACGTGTTGGGAATTTGGGAAACAATCAGCCAAGGAGGCAATATACTCGGCATGCCAATCCTTTTGGTGTTCCGAGAAGCAGTGAAATCAAATTTACTGAAGCCCTTAGAAGCAAGGCCATTACCAAACCCCCTGCCCCGGAATTTCAAAGCCAATGAATACTGTGAGTACCATCAAGGACATGGGCATAAGACCGAATCATGCTGGACTTTGAAAAACCGTCTACAAGACCTGGTTGACAATAGGACCATCATCCCCAAGAGCAAGCTAAACATCAACCAATCCCTTGCCTAACCATGGGGTTAATGCAAAAAAAAAATTGCTGAACAAGAATCGTTCGATCCTTTCGAACTTTTCTTAGAAATGAATGAAGTTTGTGTCTGAGAAGTTTGAGATCAAACCTCCAAAAGAACAAAGGAATTGTTCAAGACCAACAACAACCTGTCTGATCGATTTAAGCATCGAGAAGAACAAAGTCACTACAGTCAATCCAATCCTAGTCCATCACAGTCCACCTAGAGTCTATCTTTTAGGGTCTAGTTTCTTTTCAAGTCTTCATTCAATTCAAATTTGTAAATCTAAGTGTTTTTTTTTTTGTACACAAATTTTGTCTTATCAATAAAAAGGGATCAGTTTACGTTCCAATCATGTTTATACTCTTTCCCTATCCTTTCCTGTGAAAGCAAAAAAACATCAAAAAAAAAATGATGAAAAAATAAAAAATAATAAAAATTGGCAAAGAAAAATGCATTCATCCTTTCATTTGCTCTGCATCAATCAAAGCTGGGGGCATCCTAAGAAGCACCATCAAAGGGGAATCATGGAAAGGATCCAGCAAAGGGTGCGCAAGACTTCAAATAGTACCGAGGCAAAGCCGATTGAAGGGGTTAAGGCCAGAATGGTTTCCCCGAAAACCCAGGAATGGAAGATGCTCCGATAGAGAGTGTCTGAATTTTGAGCTTAAAAGCGATAGAATAAAGAAGTTATTGGATTGGGTCTGCACGAAGTCGCAATGCAATCCATACACTACTCAAGTCATCTCAGAATCAAGTTGCCTCAAAATTCTTTATGGAGAGGCTGCTTCTAAACAAGCAAAAGAAAAAAATGGGTCAAAGGAACTTCTGCGTAAAAGAAAGAAATCAAGGACAAAGCTACAGGAAATCAAGTTGTCAAAAACGGGTCAACTGCAAGCTCTCCGTTAAATTCAAGCCCATCAAGGGTAGATGACAAATCATTTCAGCCATAAGGACAAAGACCAAGCGGCTGCTCACATTTTGAAAAAGCAAGTTAAAAGAAGCAGTCATTTCCACAAATTGGATGACAACAAACACCTTGAAAATCAAGCGCCAAGCATGGCACAAGTACAAGTGTCCTTATAAACAAGGATCATTTCTCAAGGAAGAGTCTCCTCAAAATTCCTTATGGAGAGGAGAACCATTGAGGAAATAATTTTCAAATTCAGAGGAAGATAAAGTTCAAGAAAAGGAATCAAATTAACCTCAAGAATTCAAACATGGCGAAGCCACAAACTCAAAGCATAAAAGCTTCTTCAACATTCAAGCCACTCAAGTTACCACCACAATGTGGGTATTCAAAACTCTTTGTGATGAATGCAAGTCATATTTCGGTCAACCAGTGGTAAAACCACTACAACAACAAAGTCAGATTCGCCTAGGTTCATCACTATCATACGAGCCCGGGTCAATAAGTTGATTCAACAGCATCCAGCCGGGAAGGAATCCCGCAAAGACATCCAGCCGAGAAGGAATACCGCGAAGACATTAAGCCGGGAAGGAATCCTGCGAAGAAATCAAAACAGAAATGAATTCTGCATCAACATCCAGCCGGGAAGGAATCCCGCGAAGACATTAAGCCGGGAAGGAATCCTGCGAAGAAATCAAAATAGAAATGAATTCTGCATCAACATCCAGCCGAGAAGGAATACCGCGAAGACATCAAGCCGGGAAGGAATCCTGCGAAGAAATCAAAAAAAAAGAAATGAATTCTGCATCCAGCCGGGAAGGAATCCCGCAAAGACATCAAGCCGGGAAGGAATCCTGCGAAGACATCAAGCCAGAAATGAATTCTGCATCAACATCAAGTTGGGAAGGAATCCCGCAAAGACATCCAGTCGGGAAGGAATCTCGCAAAGACGTCAAGCCGGGAAGAAATCCCGCGAAGAAATCAAGCCGGAGATGAATTCCGCACTAGCCGAGCACGAAGTTCGCATCCTGGAAGGAACTACGAAAGACCTGATTCTCTCCATCCCCCAAAGAGTTCTTGGAGATACGTAGGCAGCCACGAAGGCGCGGTCACAAACATAAGTTTGCATCATAAAAAGCATTTTCTCTTTGCCAATTTAATAAAAAAAAAAGAAGAATAAATAAAAAAAAAAAGAGAGAAGAAAAGAAAAATAAAAGCTGGAGTTGAAAACCCGAAAGGGCGGCTTCAGGCAAGAATTGAGCCCGCTAGACTGAAAACTCGAAAGGGCGGTCTAGGCAAAAGTTAGGGCAAAGAGCCTGCTAGAGTCGAAAACCCGAAAGGGCGGCTACTAGGCAAAAGTTAAGGCGAAAAGAAAAACAAAAGTGCCTTCAAAGGTCTCCTTGGGAGTATATAAATCATTTTTTCCAAGAATCACTGAGTTCCTTCGAGTCAAAATGCATTACAAGAAAAATTTGAGTCTCTAAATCGAGTCTCCAATGAGTCTCTAAAATCAAGTCTCCATCACCAGTGGTCATTCCACAATGGGTCACAAAGATCGAGTCATTCTCAAAAAAGTTCGTTTTGAAAGCGTCATTCTTTGAGTCATTCCTCGAAAAAAAAGAGAGCGAGGAAAATGTCAATTCACTCCCCGGGGTTTCCAAAACAGCCCAAAAAAATGTCAAACATAATCGTTGAGAGGTAATTCTTTAATACCTTGTCGCCACTCGGACCATCGTTTCTTTGATCCTTTCAGACGAGCGATGTCATCCACATTGTCCGTTTTCCTCGAGTCATATAAGTGGCTTTGTTCTCTTTGATTCCTCAATCGATTGGACAAGTACAAACCCAATGTTTTGAAGTATTCCATGGTCAGCACCATTCTGGGGGCAAGAAGTGATAAGAACCTTCACCATTCTCCCATCACAGAAGTAATCACGGAATTTTGTCTTTCATTAAGAAGAAATTCCATTTCAGCTAATAAGGGCATCAATTCTCTCAAGCCGGGGGCAAAATCCTCCAAGTTGGATTCAGGGGCAAGTGTTATAAAAAAAAAACATACACAACCCAGGGTGGAACCCAACCATCGTCAATCTCTTTTACACAAACCCAGGGTAGAACCCGGTTAATGGTTAACCTTTTTTCTACATAAAACCTAGGGTGAAACCCTAACCAATAGCCAACCTTTCCTTTTCATCCAAAACCAAGCCATTTGATCATTTCGACTTTAGGTGGACCCTTCGTTCTCAATGAGAAAAGTAAAAATAAAGCAAATCTCTTTTCAAGCCCTCATTAAGAGGCAAAACATCTTTTCAAGTCCTCTAAGAGGCCAAACATCTTTTCTAGCCCTCATTAAGAGGCAAAACATCTTTTCAAGTCCTCTAAGAGGCAAAATTTCTTTGTAAGTCCTCAAAGAGGCAAAAACATCTTTAAATTGCAAACATAAATCCTTGCATTCGATCATTTCATTTCAAGGAAAAGCCCAACGGCGGGGTTTCCTCCTCTGCCTATCCTCAAAATTTGGTCTTCAGACAACCACCGACGCCCATAAATCATTTTTATGGTTGCCGGTGGGGGGCAACTGTGAATACTCAAATTTTGAGACTCGAAAAAGCCGGTTTTCCCGGCCGCGGCGGTGGCGGCCGCCCTTAAAGGCGACGGTAGCCGCTATCGCCGGCGGCACGGCCGCCGGCGACAGCGGCTGCAGTCGCCTGTGAATACTCAAATTTTTTGAGGCTCAAAAGCCTATTTTTTTCGGACTGCGAACAGTCCGGCCGGACCGGAGGCCTTTCGGAAAATTCACCGAAAATATGCCAATATGGTACTTGAAACGTCCGGAAAATTACGAGGATCACGGAACTGGTCTCGGAATATTTTTTGGAGGTCCGGAACTCCCGGAAAAGCCTCCGGAGTGGAAAAAAGAAGGCACGCCCGCCTAGAGCGGGCGGACATGCCCGCCCAGAGTGGGCGGACATGCCCGCCCAGGACGGGCGAACATGCCCGCCCAGGACGGGCGAACATGCCCGCCCAGAGTGGGCGGACATGCCCGCCCAGGCCGGGCGGACATGCCCGCCCAGAGTGGGCGGACATGCCCGCCCAGGCCGGGCGGACATGCCCGCCCAAAGTGGGCGGGCATGCCCGCCCAGGTAGGGCGGACATGCCCGCCCTCGAGGGCGGGCAGACGCGCCCAGGGGCACGTTTTTTCCTATAAAAAGGGGCCCCGGGGGCTCCAAAGGATACACACAGTCTGTGTTGACGGACCTCTCTTCTCCCTTTGCGCTCTTTGCGATTCTTTTATCGCTTTCTGCATTTTATTTTATTTTAGTCAGCTTTCATTTGCTTTCTTGCTCTATTAAGTGGTCATTAAATTTCCAATTTAATTAATATTTCCCTTAACGAGGAGCTTAACCTGGAGTTAAGAAGTGGCCGTCGACTAAATCAGGTACACAAACTAAACTCTGTCTATCTAATTTTAGCATTACATGCATGCCTCTCTTCTACCCCTCCTAATTCTATAACTGCATAAATGCATTCATATCATCCACTAGGCAAATAAATTGCCTCAATTAAATAAAATTAAGCTTAGATGCCCGGTTAATTAATAATCGTGGTATTAAAAGCTTAAATCCGACAATATTGGCTATAGAAGCCTAGTTAATCAATAACTATGGTGAAATTGCCTTTATTTCGAACAGTTCTTGGCCTAAGTCCAGTTAATCAATGATTGTGACTAAAGGTCCTACTTAAACACGTTTTTTTTTATGGCAATAAATGGCCTATATTTCAATTTAATTGATCACTTTAAAGCCCATAAATTGCTTATAAGTGAAAAGTTAATCTTGCATAGCGACAAATCGCTTAAATCAAAGAAATTTGGCTAGAAACCTTTAATTAATCGCTTTAGACAAACAAATTGTCTATAAGTGAAAATTAACCATTTTTATAGCGACAAATCGCTTAAATTAATTTCGTTTGGCTAAAAGCCTTAAATCAACCTTTGGCAACAATTGCCTAAATCCATTCATTTTGGCTAAAAGCCTTAATTCAACTTTTGGCAACAATTGCCTAAATCAATTCATTTTGGCTAAAAAGCCTTAAACCATTCAATTTTGGCGACAATCGCCTAACCAATCTTTTGGCTAAAAGCCTTAAAATCAATCATTTTGGCGACAAGCGCCTAAAATCAATCATTTTGGCAATCAAATTGCCTAAATCAGTCTTTTTGGCTAAAAGCCTTAAATCAGTCAATTTTTGGCAATAAAATTGCCCAATCAACATTTTGGCAACAAATGCCTAAAACAATCAATTCTTTGGCAAAATGCCTAAACAAAATGCACAAAGCATACACACACTCATGCATAAAGCATCCCATTCAAAGCCCTCTAAAAGAGGCCTATCGAACTACGTTGACTTTGATCTTCCATTCAAACGGAAGTACGTAGGCACGTTCGGGATCTAACCCCGGGCGGCAAGTCGAATCACATAAACATCTTTTTCATTGGTCTAAATTATTTCATCTTCCTTGCAAAACATTCATTCTTAGGTTAGTTTCATCAGCATGACATAGTCTCGGGATCCACCTCGGGTTCGAAGACCATGCCTTAGACATTGGGCTAATTAATCTAGTAACTAGGTTAATTAAAATTGGAGTCACTTAGGGTTTTTTTCCTAGTTTACCCTAAAACAATTAAACAAGGTGGCGACTCATACATTCACGTGCATTTCTTCCTTTAGTCACATGCATTCCAATGCCCTTGGCATTTTGGGGAGGGGTTCACAGGGATTACCATTTGAAATAATGTGTGATGCTAGTGATGTTGCTGTTGGTTGTGTTTTAGGCCAAAGACATGAGAAAAAGTTGCATGTGATATACTATGCTAGCCATGTTCTAACTAGTACTCAAATAAACTATACAACTACTGAGAAGGAAATGTTGGCTGTAGTATATGCATGTGATAAATTCAGATCATACTTGTTAGGAGCAAAAGTCATAATCTATACTGATCATTCTGCATTGAAATACGTGTTTGCTAAAAAAGATGCAAAACCACGTCTTATTCGATGGGTATTATTATTGCAAGAATTTGACATTGAAATTAGAGATAAAAAGGGTTCTGAAAATTTAGTTGCAGATCATTTATCACGTCTGGAAAATGAAGAAGGACCAATAGGAGAAACTATAATTATAAATGAAAGTTTTCCAGATGAGAATTTAATGTTAGTACAACATGTTCACACACCTTGGTATGCCGACATTGCAAATTTTCTAGCTTCTAACATCATACCTCCAGACATGACTTATGCAAAAAAGAAGAAGTTCTATGCAGATGCTAAAAATTTCTTATGGGATGAACCATTCTTGTTTAAGATATGTATGGATGGTATGATTAGAAGGTGTGTAGGGGAAACTGAAATACAAGATATACTTATGCATTGTCACTCTAGTCCATATGGAGGGCATCATGGAGCAAATAGAACTGCTTCAAAGGTTTTAGAAAGTGGCTTTTATTGGCCCACTCTATTCCACGATGCTCGTATATTTGTGTCTCATTGTGACAGGTGTCAACGGGTTGGCAACATAAGTCGGAAAGATGAAATGCCTTTATCCAACATACTCGAAGTAGAGATATTCGATGTATGGGGAATCGACTTCATGGGACCATTCCCTATTTCACAGGGTAAAAGTTATATCTTAGTAGCTATTGACTATGTTTCCAAGTGGGTGGAAGCCCAAGCATGTGTCACAAACAACGCCAATACAGTGGTCAAATTCTTAAAAGCATTATTTACCCGATTTGGAGTTCCAAGAGCAATCATAAGTGACGGAGGTACGCACTTTTTAAATAGATCATTTGAAAGCCTTTTGAGGAAATATGGAGTACATCACAAAGTATCTACCCCATATCATCCACAAACTAGTGGTCAAGTGGAAATTTCAAACCTGCGAAAAACTGTAAGTAACCTTTCAAATCCAATCAAAACTCTTCCTTTTCAACTTCCCCATTAACTACTCAACCCTATCCTTCCCAAAATACATCTATATAAGAAATTCAATTCCCTTTCTTTACAAACCCCCAAACTCTGTCGCTACAAAATCAATTCCCAACAACCCTTTTTTCTACATATCTTGAGCAACAAATAACTCCATCCACACTCACACCATGCCATTTAAGCAAAAGGCTAGGAAGAACAAGGAAGGATCTTCCTCCTCTGCACCAGCACGAAAGGATTTGGCCACCAGATATAAGGCTCCTTTCCCCATATATACTATAGCGGAAGGAGAACGCTACACACGCCTAGCCAAGTGCACTTTCACAGGTATGTATCTTCTTGACCCAACCTTTTTACAAAATACTGGTATTTTAGAGAAAGTACAGGAATATTTGAAAACTCTAAATTTTGAAATATTTAGTCAATTATAAATTCCTGAAAATGCTAAATTAAGTGTAGAGTTACTAACTACTATTGATTGGGTGGATGACAATGAAATGGTCATCAAATTTAGAGTGGATGGAGAAGAATTAACTGTGGGATATGATCAAATGCATGAATGGTTAGGATTTCCCAAAAGTTTATGTCCTCCTAAACCGAAAGGATGGAATGCATCTTCCGTTTGGGAAAAACTAACAGGGCAATCAACTTTTACCCCACGAAATTCTGGAAATAAATGGATAAAAGATGAGAGTATTTTATATCTACAGAAGTATTTGTGTTATGCCTTGTTTGGACGAGTGGAAGCATCCAAAGTCCAAACAAGAGACTTGTTTATTTTGGACTGTATTTTACAGGGAAAACGAGTGGACGTTGCAGGAATAATACTCGATACCATATACAACGCCTCTCGTCATCAAGGCAAAGTTACTTTAGGAGTGGGTAGTCTGGCGCCTATCTTGGCACATATTGCTCGGATGCCTATTCCACCTTATCAGCCCCAGCCTACAGACATTTTCCGATATATGGATGGCACATTCTTGAAAAAGACAGGGTTGGTTGAAGAAATCAAAACTGGTAGCACAGTTCTATATCGCTGGAAGCCATGGGAAAGGCGAGTTGGGCAGAATGATCGCGACGACGGCACCTCTGAGGCACAAATGCAAAGACAGCGGAAGGGCAAAGCACCGATCACATCATCTTCTCATGCGAAAGAAGAAGAAGATGAAGTTGCCGGGTGGAAACAAGTGTTGAGTAAAGTGGAAGCTTTACAGCAATCGCAAGAAACCTTGCAAGTTACTGTTCTTGACATGGGACAAAAACTGCATACAATCCAGAAAAACCACGAACGGATGGAACGGAAGTGGATGAAATATTTCCACCATCAACACATCGAGTTCACTCCATCGCCTCCAGGTTCTCCGGAGGCCTAAGGTTTTTCTGTTTCCCTTTAAGTTTTTCTTTCTATTTTTAGTATTTGTTTGTGTGTTTATGCATGTGCCGTATGTTTTATTTGCATTTTCCCCTCACATAATGAGGACATTGTGGCTTTTAAGTGTGGGGGAGACTTACATTTCATTATTTTTATTATGTTTAAAAGAAAAAAAAATTGTGACAATTAAAAAAGTCAACTTCTTTGCCTTAGTTCAATGTTTTAGTCTCTACATGTTGATTTGTTTGTATTTTGTTTGTTGAAATAGAAGTCTTGAAAAATATACCATGATTAAAGAGATTAAATGATTATACAAATTTAAGTGTTAATATATTACATATGACATACTAAATTTTCAAATAGCAACATTCTAATCTTTAGTTAACTATCTAGACATTATCTTTTATCTTAGAGAAGCTTGATCCTACCTTGAATGAAGAATAGGAAGAAAAATGAAAAATTAAATACTTGTATGTTTCAAGTCAATAAAGGATGAAGGTATGTTCAAGAGAGAAAAATATACGATAGAGGGAATAACGGAATATCCGTTTTTAAAAGCAAAGTGGTATGGAGCATAAAATGCAACCACTTATCAATTACATTCCCACATACCTAGAATAAAAATAGCAAAAGAAAAAAATGTGGTATGGAGCATAAAATGCAACCAAAAAATAAAAAAAAATAAATAAAAAATAAAGCAATGAAGTGGTATGGAGCATAAAATGCAACCACTTAAGTGAGTTAGAAATAAGACAACCTAAAAATGCCTTGAGATAAGAAACAATACATGTATGCTATCTAAAGTACTTCCTATTCTTTGCATTCTAAGGATGGAGGATTGCCTATCTCATATCTTGAAATGACTAGATTCTTATACTTTAGATTTTTGTTTGCTATATTGAAATTTTTGCATGTCATATACATTTATACTACTTAGTTCCCAAAATACATAAAATCTCTTATCATTGGTAGATTACTTAAGAAGTCTAAATCAACGAATAAAAACAAATATGATCAATATGAAGTTCAAAAAAGAAGGATAAATATTTTGCTTAGGGACAAGCAAAGAGCTAAGTGTGGGGGAATTGATAGCATCGCAAAGCGGGCAAATCTTGTTATGTTATTTCGATATAAATTGCATGAATGCATGATTATTTTTGTACATTTTACGTTTGTTCGTGTTGTTTTGTTTTAAAGTGAATTGCAGGAACAAAGTTGGAGCAAAGACTTGTTCTATACAAAAATAGGGTCAAAACAAGTTAAAAAGATGGAAGAATTCCTTGATCCAGCCTTTGCGCGTTCAAGCAAGTCGCAACAAAGAAAAATGCCCACGGCGCGAGCAATACCAATTGTCGCGCGCGCAAGCTACAACCAGAATAGCTAGTCGCGAGCGCGACATTCATATACGTGGGCGCGACAAGCAGATCTGAGTGTCAGAAGCAATTGGACCAGAAGACGCGAGCGCGATATTCATATACGCGGGCGCGAGAAAGCACCTTTGAGAGGCAGAAAGTTTGCCAGCGAAATACGCGAGCGCGACTTTCATATGCGCGAGCGCGAAAAGAACTTTTGAGAGGCAGAAGCACTTGGAGCCGAAGTCGCGAGCGCGACCTTCATCAGCGCGAGCGCGAATCGAGATTACCAGGAGACGTGATTGCTGCCTTTTCATTAGAGAATCATATCTTTTCATGCAAGAGTCGGGACTCCTCCCAAGAGAAGTCACCTCAAGCACCTCTTGGCCAGCCAATCACTACCAAAACCACCATCACTCTCCTACTCTATAAATAGCAATCAAAGTGAAGAAAAAGACAGACAGATAGGGAATTAATTCTTATTCAGAGTTATATTCACAAAAACACTTAGATTGTATTAGGAGAAGTGTGTTAGTAGTACTTAGAGCAAGATTGACGAAAGTCACTTGTTATTGATTGTGCCAAGAACACCAAGAAGTTCCTCGAGGTGTGACGCCCTCCGGAGGCTTGAGTTTGATTACTTCTTTCTCTTGTTTTATAGACTTGTTGTATGTTGGTCTTCATAATTCTTCTATACAAAGCAACAATTTTAATTGGTAGTATTCAATAAAAATTCCTTAAGTTATCTTTTGATCTTTGTTTAATCAAAGTTACTAGATTATATTCTCAGAAGGAAATAGTTTAGTAAAGATCAAAGAGATTTAATTCATTGAGTTGAATTTACATATGCATATTTTACTTATTTCTGTTGAAATTAAATCTGTCTTATTGAAATAATCAAAGAATAAGAATTAGGTTTAATATTTAACAAGATAGGGATTTTATTATATGTAGAAATACATATAATATATAGTATAATTCTATACTGAGAAGTTGAATTATATTGTACCATATGTAATTAAGAGATTCTTTATTGAATATTACAAGCTTTTGCATAGAAAAGGAAAATCCTGTGTACAATTAATTAGTCTAAGTATTTTACTACACATTTGTCTTTATGATTATTATTCTAAGTATGTTAATGCACATTATTCTCTGAAGTTGAATAATCATTAGATCTAGAATAACTAAGAAATTCCTTAGAACTATTTTATATTTGTATTCCTGTAAACATATCAGTAAGAATAAAGTAGCAAGTGTACTCAACCCGTTCCTCGTGGGATCGATATTTTATTACTACGTTGCGATCCGTATACTTGCGGGAACTCAAAAGAGACGCAACATATTTCTTTATGTGGTCAAAGGCTTTCTGGCAATCTTCATTCCACTTAACTGGCTGATTCTTTTTCAGTAACTTGAAAATTGGAGCACAGGTGATGGATAAGCTCGAAATAAATCTGCTGATGTACTGAATTTTACCAAGGAAGCTTCTCACCTGACGTTCTGTTCTCGGCGGTTCCATATCCTGAATGGCTCTTATTTTGTCTGGGTCAACCTCAATCCCGTTAGGTCCTACCACAAAACCTAACAATTTTCCCTTCGTCACTCCGAATACACACTTCTTGGGATTAAGTCTCAAATTGTACTATTTGACCCGTGTGAAGAACTTCTCCAGCATCTCTACATGTTCTTCCTGTGTTTTTGTCATGATCACCATATCATCTACATACACTTCCAATCCTTTATGGATCATATCATGAAATAACGTAGTAGCCATCCTCTGATATGTTGCTCCGGCATTCTTCAGTCCGAACAGCATCACTCTATAGCAAAATGTTCCGAAGTCTGTGGTGAAGGCGGTCTTATGCTTATCCACTAAGGCCATTAATATCTGATTATACCCTGAGAATCCATCCATGATAGAATAACATCCCATTCCGGCAGCACTGTCTATCAAAACATCTATGTGTGGAAGTGGAAAGTCATCCTTAGGCGAGGCTTTGTTCAAGTCCCTGTAGTCGACACAGACCCTTATCCTTCCATCCTTTTTGAGCACCGGGACTATGTTTTCCAACCATTCCGGATAGTGTACTACTTCTAAGAATCCTGCATCCAATTGCTTCTGGACTTCAGCTTTGATCTTGTCCTGCCATTCTGGTCTGACCCTTCTCCTTTTCTGTTTTACTGGCTTAACACTCGGATCACACTCGGATCACACTCGGATCAGTAGGAATGAAGTGCTCTGCTATTGATCTGTCAATCCCTGGCATGTCCGCGTAGCTCCAGGCAAATACCTCTGAGTTTCTTTTGATACATTCTTGAAGGTCCTATCTGAGCTCAAATTTGAAGTCTGATCCAATTTCAATTATTTTAGGATCTTCGGTGGTGCTTAAATTAAATGCAAAATTATGCAATGCATTTATGTCAAATATGCGAGTGGTGTAATCAATGCCATGAATGTGACAATCAGGAAAACAAGAAAACAAATAGTCAAAGTTCACTTCCATTGATTGAAATAAAAGAGGAAAACCATCCATATTGTTCTCAAAACAAGCATCAGAAAAACAAAACACAGGATTCACTGCTTGTTCAATACATTCATTACAAGCATCTTTAATTGCCTGGACCACTTCGTCGGCGTCTGCGCCTTCTTCTTCCGCCGGGGTAGCTTCTTTCTTGGCCTTTCCCTGCTCTATCATCTTCTTCGTCTTCCTCTCTGCCTCTTCGGCATCTTCAGCGGCTAGAACTGACTGTAGGATCCTCGCCTTGGCCTTTTGCTCTTGCACTGACTTGGAAGCTTCATCCCCAATCCCCAAGAAGTCTTCAAACTCGGATATCTTCTTCGACCAATCAGATTCAGTACTTGCTTCTGTCATGCATACCATAAACTCGGTTCCATCCACCTGCTGTTCCAAAGAAGGTTCGGGCGACTTGACCAGCTTCTCCTCATAATCGGTCATAAATATCTCCAAGCCAGGATAGGTCCTTCCTCTGCTCTGAAATTCCCCCTCAGCTTGTGGAACAAAGAGGATCTGATTCAAGTTTGACCCTCTGACCGGAGATCGAATCTCATATCTTTCCTTCTTTCTATTTTCAGAATACCCCAGTCCACGCTTGTCTTGCTGCCCCAATCCCGATGAGAGAGGGTCAAACCTTCCTTGCAACTCCCGGCCCAAACCTTTGCCGTACTGCCAATTCATCTTCTTCATCATCTTTCTCGAAAAAGGACTCATGCTATTTACTGCACTCTTGCTCTTGGCGGTGGATGCATCAATTACTGCCACTTGAAAGCCCGATAACGGTACCGCCAGCTCTAAGCCTTCCACAATTGCTACACTCAAATCCTCTTGCGCATTGACTGTTACCACATCTGTTCCCCACAGAATTTTCACTTTTCTGTGCAGAGTGGATGGAACCGCACCTAGAGGATGGAGCCACGGTCTCCCTAACAAAAGAGCATGTTGGCTAAGATGTCAAGCACAACTACGTCTACCCAACTTTCTACTGCCCCTGTGGATATTTTTGCTTTGAAGGTCCCTTTTGCATTCCGCATAGTGTTATCATAAGCCTTGACCACCATGTTGGATGGTTCAAGCTCTGATTCTTTGATCTTGAACTTAGACAGCATCTTCAGCGGACATACACATAGTGCTGATCCGTTGTCCACCATCACATTCCGGGTGTCTCGTCCATTAACGGCAATCTGAATATACAGTGGCTTACAGTGGTTCCTTCCTTCTGGTGGGAGGTCTGAATCAAAAAAAGTGACTTCGCCTATTCTCCGCTGTAGCACATTGATCATGTCAACACTTTGAATTCGAGCTGGCACTCTGACAAAGGTCATGGCTTCAAGTAAAGCTTCTCTATGCTCCTTAGATGCTATCAGTAAATCCCATATCGAAATGTCTGCTCTTGTTTTCTGCAACTGACTCAGTACTGAGCTGGTGGTCACCCCACTAAGTGTCTTGCTCTGACTGGTTTCTCCAACTTCTACAGCCTTCTTTTGCCCTTTCACTACCTCCTCTTCTTTCTTTTTCTCTTTCGGGTTCTCCCCGTCTTTCTCTGTCACCTTCTTCTTTGCTCCATCAACAGCAGTCTCTTTTCCCTTAGCCTGCATACTGCTCTCGGGATTGTACACTCGCCCACTGCGGGTCAAGCTCTGAACACCTACTTCATTCACTTCTTCTTCACTGCTGTAATACCATTGTTCCTCTTGGTCGGCTAAACTCTTTTGAATGGCAAGCTGAAGTTGCTCATCCTCATCTTCCGGCACATCGCCTACCTTCACAGTGATACTTTTCTCGATTTCAATCTTCACTGGCACCTTCTCTTCCTCATCACTACTACAGTCGTCCCATATATTCAACGTGGCGCACACCCGCTCTTACCATTCTGCTTCGGCTAATACTATCTCTTCTGGTAATCCGCTACCAATCGCATTGACTGATCCACTCGACTGAGACTTACGAGGCGGGTAGTTGTACTGATATTGAGGAAGCGGATTGTTCTTAGTGCTTGGCTTGCTCTTTTCCGAAGGCTTGGTAATTTTTCCACTGTCGATCAAATCTTGAATATCGTGCCTTAGTTTGAAACATTCATCAGTTGAATGCCCTTTGCACTGATGGTAATCACAATTTCGGTCCATATACCTCCCTCGCATGGGTTTAGTCGGATCGACTGGCAGCTTCGACAACACTCCGTTCTTGATGCATGATCTTAGCACCGTGCTCAAGGGTCTTCCTAAGTCAGTGAACTCTCTCCTAGTTCTCTCATTAACTGCCCCCACTACGGCATTATTGGTTCCTGACTAGTTCTGATTACTGCTTCCGGCAACTCTATCACCATAAGAAGTCCGGTAGTTACCAAACCCTCTGTTCTTCTTCTTTTCTTCCTTGTACAATTCCTCGATGTTTAAACCGGCACTTTGAACCAAAGAAAAACCGGTGAGAGGCTGAGTCAACATCCTTTCCTTGAAGAAGGGCAACAAGCTCCTACTGAAGATACAGATCAACTCTTTATCCTTTGGCCTTGTCTGAACTCTATACAACTTAGTTCTCCACCTTCTGTAGTAATCGGAAAAGCTTTCATCCTTCCCTTGTCTCAAACTCTCCAGATCACGCAGATTGAACTCATCACTCTCTTCAGTCTTGAAATGTTTGAGAAAAGCTGTCTGCAGTTTGATCCAATTCTTCTGAACCTCCTCGTCTAAACCGTCATACCACCTCCGATAGTCCTTGTGTAGTGTTTGCGGGAATGCTCGCAAAACATCTTCCTCGTTATACCTGTTCATTTGGGATACTCGGAGAAATTCAGACAAGTGAGAACGAGGATCATTATCTCCTTCAAATATAGAATGCTTGAAGGTCTTGAATGAGGCCGAACTGGTCGGGTGCAAAACATACTCAGTTATGTGAAAATTGGTGGCCGGGTCTTTCTCCTTTACTGCCGCCATTTTGTCGAATCTTTCTTTCAGGTCAGCGAGCTGTTTAAGTACATCATTCTCGGCTGGGACAGTGTTTCCCACAG
The DNA here is from genome assembly GCF_041381405.1 of Jatropha curcas. Lineage (NCBI taxonomy): Eukaryota > Viridiplantae > Streptophyta > Magnoliopsida > Malpighiales > Euphorbiaceae > Jatropha > Jatropha curcas. Next base: position 20,517,974 of record NC_143154.1, read on the forward strand.
AAGCCTGATTACTTGACACAGGTTCCGGGATTGGTCTTTCTTCAGCCACAGGTTGGCTACCCGAAGGGGGAGTATTCTGGTTTTGGGCCCTGTCTTGCGCAAGAGCCGCAGCCACAATCTGTGCAATGGTTCTTATCTGAGTCTCAGAAAATCCGGTCTCATTTTTCGTGTTATCGGCCATTTCTGCTGAATCTGAATCGGGCTCTGAATCTGATGAACCGGACTGATTCACGGAGCTAACTGGAGCAAATTCGGGGATTGGGGATGTTCTGATTAAACGCTGACCAGGACGTCGATTCAAAACTCTCAAAGTAGTTTCCCGGGAAGGATCAATTCTGACAAAAAATTTCTGTGTTAAAGAGGGTCCTGCATGTATGCATGTGAAAATGAGAGCACATAGGATGAGAAATGCATTTCTAATGCGCTAAAGCCGGTATGGAAATAAGATCTCGGTTTCGGCGATCGGATCAAAAATTCGATATGAATAATGCACCAATAAATTATTTTGTATTTGAACATTTCAAGCATTATCTGTCGTCAATCGTTCCTTTTGGATTTACGATCAACCATTTTCTCTCGAATCCCTAACTTTTGCCTCGGAATGAAAGAATTTCCGAGCGGGATTTTACTTTTGTCTTTGTTTACTATTTTTGTATCCTTACTTTTTGCCTTGGAACATATGGTCCCAAGCAGGATTTTCTTTTATTTTGCTACAAAATTTTATAATCTCTCACTTATTTTCAGATAATGCGAGAAATGTTGAAATACAAAGGAGCTGTAACCCCCTTACAACTCCCTTTTCTTTTGGGTATTAGTTCACTATAAGTAATTGCATTATATTATTCGTAACGAATTTGAAATCCGGTCTTAAAATCAAGGTCAAATGTCCATACCGAACATTAGCTCTTATTAATGCATGGCTGAAAAGGAAGGTATTACATGGTGCATGGATGTCACAACATATGTACAATTTATTATCAAACAGGGGAGTGGGAGTTGGGAAATGCATGCCTTCCTACCTTATTCCTCCCACACACGAATTCCATTGGTATAAATTCCGACATCTGTTTCCTAGGAATTGGTCTAATCTCGACAACCAACAGGGGGTTTTGAGATTGACGATATAAACTCTCGGAAATGAATGCGGTATTACAACAGCAAGTAGCGTCGGGTGCACCCTAGGGGAAGTAACTAAAGCTTCGAACTATGTGCATGGGCTTCGGTCTTATTGGGCTGAACAAGGTCTGGGTTTCGCAAACAGGATTCGGGCTTTGTTGGGCCTACTCCTTTTGACGCACCTTTAAGGTACGAGGCTTGTGGTTGGTAGTAGTGTTAATTCTCGGATGGATGCACCTAAATCGCATGGTCTAGGCTAGATCCACCTTCAAACTTAACACCAGTACCGAAGGGTGATACGGGTAGAATCAGGTGAGAAGCAAGGAATGCGAATGAATGCAAAAAATCCTAGAAAGAAAATGGAAAGCAATTAAACACATACGGATGATTAATCATTTTCCATCGGCTTTTCTAACCAATTTTATTTAGAAATAGTAGGTTTTTAGAGTCAATTCCTAATTGCAACCATTAATTTACTAAAAACAACTGGGGATTAGTGGGTGCAAAATCCCGAGTGAAGTCGCCAAACTGTTTTTCCCCCCGGAGTAAAATCATTATGGATCGGATTTTATTTGGTGTTCTTAAATATTTATTTGGAAAAGCGGTGATAAAAAAACCTTTTTGGATGCGAGTGCCGATAAATCGGTCTTATAAATTATTTTTAGTCGCCACCCATTTTTTCGGCAATGGGACCGTTTCCATTTTTAATTTTATAAAAGTGACTCCATTTTAACCCATATTATTTAAGGCCTTTTATTTGAAATAAACTGGTCAGGCGTACCAAGTACGATTCTAGGTAAGGGAATTGGGTACGTCAGCCCGTTGGAAGCCGACACCCGGAAAAACCGGCCTCTTTTAACCTACGATTTCTAATTTGATTTTATTTTAGAAAAGCCAATTATTTAATTAAATCCCAACCCGATCAAATCGAATCGAGCTCCTATGTGGAAAATTAATTAATCGTCCCAATTAAGCCCATCCATTGCATTCATCACAAATAAAGCATATCATCCATCATCCATCCATAATACATATCAAATAAAATAAAAGACCCGCTCTTGCCTTATGGTTAAAGGCGGGCCACAAACCGAATTTGATAATATAATTAATAATAAACAAAGAGAAATAAATCCTAAAAACCTCATAATCATTAATGATTAATTGATTTGGTTTGATTAAATCTTAGTTTGCCCATAATTGACCACTTTCTGAGCTAAGATTAAAGTCTACTTAGTAACATGAAATTAAAGTGAAATAAGGAAATTATACTGGAATCTTAAGACAGTCGCGTCACGCAGCTATTCCATGAAGAACAGTTGCGTGGCGCAACTAATCTTATTCATTCTGGAACTTTAGAACAGTCGCATCACGCGGGTGTTCTATGAAGAACAGTCACGTGGCGCAACTCTCATTATATTACTGGAAATAGGTACAGTTGCGTCACGCAGCTGTTCTATTAAGAACAGTCGCGTGACGGAACTCCTAGCTACGTGACGGAGCTATTCATGACTTATTAAAATTCTCAGCTTTTATTGATTATTTATCCAAAATATCACATTAAATATGAATATGAGAATAAAAGTATACTGGGTACACAAATAGCTGCGTCACGCAGGTGGTCCAGTCCAAATCAAAGACTTTTGGACATGAACAGTCGCGTCACGCAGGTAGTAGCTGCGTGACGCGGCTGCTCTGGTCCGCAACTACCTTTCAAACTCCTTTTTTACGTTCCTTTTTTGTTAACAATGGTTTAACACAACTCAGAAATACTCAAAAATAGGCAAAACGGCGTTTAACCAATACCAAACTAATCAACTACTTGAAAAATGAGATCTTAAGGAACAAAATGCTAGAAGTGAAAGATAATGTTTAGAATGGTTACCTTGCCCTCAGATTCGAGGATTGCATGCGCTAAGATTAGCTTCGGGACGTTGTTTCACGATTCCAGAAATGTGATATTGAGATTTTCACAAATCAAAACGTTTTGATCTTTCTTTCTTTTCTCTCTTTTTCTCTTACTATATTTTTATGCTTTTTTTTTATTTCAAAACTAAACTGTTAAGGGCTTGATCTTCCTCAAGTTTACTCACTTGAGCTCTTGGGGAAGAAACCCTAGCCGTTTTTTATCAAAAACTTAGTTTGGATCTTTAGGTTTTTTAGAGAAAAATCAGAGAAAATGCAAAGTCTCCAAAAAAGGTCCCGTTTTTGCTGTAGAATGCTGTATTTATATGGCTAGGGCGACAGGGCAGTCACGTCACGCGGGTAGAAGCTGCGTGAGGCACCCGCAAACCTGCGTGACGCAACTTACTTTTCGTACAGTTGCCGCGTATCCATACAAACAGTGCAGGCCGTTGCACGGGCGTGCGCCAGAGGTGTTAGCCCTGTTAGAGCTGCGTGACGCAACTAAGAGTGCCGTCACGCAGGTACTAGCTGCGTGACGCAGCCCTAACACTGGTCAGACCCCTTTGGGCGGTTTGATTCAATTTGTTTTGGTTCAACCACTTCTGATTTATCGTGATACCCCGTCCCTTGTCCTCATATCATCATTGGGTCAGGTAGAGGCATAAAATCACGCGTCAACACGGACAGGAAATTGTTCGCCGAGAAGCCTCTGTACTCTACCTCCAAGTCCTCCCGGGTCAAGCCCTCCAGCAGACACATATGCCGAGGAGGGGCATGAGGTACCCTCCGGTGTGATGGAGCTACCGGAGTGTCAAAAACTCTCTCTCCGAGGAAATAGCGGTCAGCCCAATATCCTTGCATCATCAGCCTCGACCGGGTGTGCAACTCAGCCACCTCCCGGCCCGGGTAGGTCCTCCAGGCCTCGCAGTCCCATGGAGTCAAGGATAGCTACAGAAATAAATATAAATAAGAAATCAGTATTTATTGTGCATTGAAAAAGAAGATAAGCTAAATGTTCAGAGTATCTGTGTGCACTCACATCAGACAGCTCCCGGTCATTAAGGAAGCTCCGCCAGTACTCGGGATCCTCGCCACTGGCATAAGTGTGATGGCAGTGGGCCAGATAGCGAGGAATCCTCCTGGACTCGACCGGAGAGTCGCCACTCGGACCACTCGGATAGATACAGTACTCATAGGACCATACCTGCAACAGAGACAGAAATGACATCAGTTAGTTGAACAGTTGAGAATCATGAATAAAAAGGTGAAGAGTGAAAGAATGTTACCTCCAGAGGTTGGATGAACTGCTAGTTCGACTCACCGCTACCACGGGTCCAGACATCCAGACCGTGATAGAGATGAGCCAAACCGAGTGTGGCCCAGTGGAAGGACCCGACCTAGCTCAGATCCCGAAGACATGCTAGCACCGCCGGATCTCCCTTATTCTGGGAGGTGCATAGCAGCTGAGATGAGATAATGTAGAATAAGAAGGACCGAGCGGCCTGGTCCCTCTCCTCCCGAGTATACGCAGGAGCAGCAGGTCGAGCCTCCTCCGACAACTCCCTCCAAGCCTCCAAGCGGGTCCTGATCCTCTCAGCCCAGAACCGGAAGACCGTCTCGTAAGACATGCACCCCTGGACGGTGTACCGGGTCTGCGTAGTGACACCGAGCAAGGAACGGACTAGCTGGGCCCCGAGAGTGGCTGTCTGATACCGAGCATCCAATGGGGGAACCGGGCCAGTGAAGCGCAGGCCAGTAATCGCAGCATAGTCCATGGGCGTGAGGGTCATCTCTCCGAACCCGAACACAAAAGTATGTGTACAATCGTTCCACCGCTCCATCAATTCATATCGCATAGCGGGCGGGAAACGAGGCTGCGTGCGGCGCAACCCTGCGGCGTAATCTCCGAAGCCTACAGCGACGACCCGAGCTTGCATAGGCGGGTCCAGCAGATCCCAGAAAGCAGAAGCATCAGTAGCCGATCCGCCCGAGCGGGCCTTGCCCAGATTAACCTGTAAGAAAAATTTCGATTTCAATAAATATAAGACTAACAATTGTTCATTTTCTTTTATGGCAGGAAAAATAAAAACCAAAGTTCGGTTTGAACCATAGCTGCGTCACGCAACTACAAAGTCGCGTCACACGTCTACGTAGTCACGCCATGCAGCTTTGCCCAAGTTGCGCACTCAGAAGCATAGCTGCGTAGCGCATCTCAGCACTCGCGCTACGCCACTCCACAGCTGCGCCACGCAACTGTTTGAAATATGTGGCCCTAAGAACAGATGAGTCCCACAACCACGAAGTCGCGCCACGCATCTCGCTAGCTGCGTCACGCAACTGTCCAAGACTCTTACACACTGACGAACAGTCGTGTGACACAACTGTTCTTCCAAAGAACAGCTGCGTGACGCAACTGTCGAAGGTACGCAGTAATTCAATTTCAACCTAATTCCACTATGTTTGTATTGTTTTCATGCAATTTTCAGGGCAAAATCAAGTCGCCTAGAGCTATCAACAATCAAACGTCAACAAATCAAGGTCTAACACAGTCAAAAGGGGTCGATTTAAAGATTCAAGGCAAGCTAGGGTTTCTGGCGCCTCGAACAGTTGCGTCACGCAACTGTTCACCCAAGAACAGCTGCGTCACGCAACTGTTCATGGAAGAACAGCTGCGCTACGCAACTCCTACCTGCGTGACGCGACTGTTGACGCAGGCCTAAACACAAAATTACAGTCTTATTTACTACAGCTACGGATCAAAAGCAGTAAAAAAACAAAAAGGAGAAAGGAATTTTCTACTTACCTCGGACTGAAAGCCGCGCATCCGGCTCGTCTCGTACCGGACCGGGAACTCCGTACCCGGCACCGGCAGAAGCTGCAGCAGTCGTGTCCCAGGGGTCAGCGGATTTCTGCTTACCGGCACCGGCTCACCATCGAACGTCGGGATATCGGGTAGGGCCCCGAGAGTCTCTATCTCCTGAGTGTAGGCAGAGGCAGGGATTTCAGAGAGTTAAGACATCTTTTTGGTTGAAAGTTCAGAGAATTCTCAATTGCTTAGGGTTTGTGATAAGTGAAATTGAATCGGTTAAGAAGGAAGTTACTTATAGTAAGCAATTTGGGCCAAAGCCCATTCGACTAAGCCCAAGAAGAGCTTTAGGCCCGTTACCTCCTTCCGAGATCAATAGGCCCGTGCGGTTTATTTCAAAAGCCCACAACAGCCCATTCCGGTAACTTGATGTCGATGTGCGCCTCGTACACGTCAGCAATTTTTGTCTACTCATCGCACAGGGGGCAGGACATCAAATTGCCCAGATTACCCTCAGGTGAGTTTTCTTTCGACTACTATATCATAAAAGGTATATCTGAATATGCAGATAACAAATTGTCTGTTAAATCATTTACGCCAAAATTTTTGCAAAATCTTTCATAAGTAATGCATGGGAACATGTGATGTTCCAATATTTTTCTAACAGAAGGCAAAGTCTGTTCGTACACGGACATTGCTCTTTTTCTTTTGGTGAACAGTTTTTCAGGCCAACCGGTGATGGTTTTTCGAAGCCGATAGGTCCTTCTGATTAGTGATGGTGCATTGCGAAGCTAATCAGAACAATTTCAAAACAGTGATGGTGCATTGCGAAGCTGTTTGAAATTTTCCCCCGGTCGATGATGATGAATTGCGAAGTTGACCAGGGTAAAACCGACATCTTTCGGGCCGATCAAACCGAGCCTCGAGGACGCCTTTTCTAAACCGACTGGAGTCGACAAAGCCGACCAAACCGAGCTAAGTAGGTGGCCAGATCAAAGCTCTTCAAGCCGATCAAACCGAGCTTCGAAGACTTTAATATCAAATCAACATTTTTCGAGCCGATCAAACCGAGCTTCGAGGATGTCTCTTCAGATTCCGTGGAAACCGACGAAGCCGATCAAACCGAGCTGAGAAGGTGACCAAATCTTCAAAACCCTTCAGGCCGATCAAACCGAGCCTCTAAGGTGTCTTCCAAGCCGATCAAACCGAGCTTTGAAGTCATGGAAACCGACGAAGCCAATCAAACTGAGCTTAGGAGGTGACCAGATGATTGATTCAGCATCTTTCTAAGCCGATCAAACCGAGCTTCGAGAGGATTGCTTGATAGAAGGCGCGTCAATGGACCACTTTAACATTAATCGTTTATACAATTAATGATAAAGTGGGGGGGCAAACTGTTGACGCGTGATTTTATGCCTCCACCTGACCAATGATGATATGAGGACAAGGGACAAGGTATCATGATGAACCAGAAGTGTTTGAACCAAAAATTGAATCAAACCGCCCAAGGGAGCCTGACCCGCGTTAGGGTTGCGTCACGCAGCTAGTACCTGCGTGACGGCACTATTAGCTGCATCACGTAGCTCTAACAAGGCTGACACCTCTGGCGCGCGCCTGTGCAACGGCCTGCACTGTTTGTATGGATATGCGGCAACTGTACGAAAAGTAAGTCGCGTCACGCAGGTTTACGGGTGCGTCACGCAGCTTCTACCCGCGTGACGCGACTGCCCTGTTGCCCTAGCCATATAAATACAACATTTCACAGCAAAAACGGGACTTTTTGACATTTTCTCTGATTCTTAGCTCTAAAAAATTGAAAAAGCTTTAACCTAAGTTTACAAAACGGCTAGGGTTTTCTTCCCCAAGAACTCAAGTGAGTAAACTTGAGGAAGATCAAACCATTAGACATTTTGGTTTTGGAAATCAAAAGAAAAACAAAAAAAAGATAAAGAGAGCAAAAGAGAGAAAAGATAAAAGAAAAACGTTTGTTTGGATAACCACGCTTCTGGAATCATGATACAACATCTCTGAACTAACCTCCGTGCATGCAATCCTCAAATCTGAGGGCTAGGTAATGATTCTAACTTCTCTTTTTCATTTCTAATATTCTATCCCTTAAAAATCTCATTTTTCTAGTATTTGATTAATTTGGTATTGGTTAAACTCCATTTTGCCCATTTCTGAGTATTTCTGGGTTGTGTTAAATCCCTGTTAACAAAAAAGAAACGTAAAAAAGGTAGTTTGAAAGGTAGTTGCGGACCAGAGCAGTCGCGTCACGCAGCTACTACCTGCGTGACGCGGCCGTTCATGTCCAAAAGTCTTTGATTCGGACTGGACCACCTGCGTGACGCGGCTACTTGTGCACCCAGTATACTTTTATTTTCATATTTGTATTTAATGTGATATCTTGAATAAATAATCAATAAAACTGAGAATTTTAATAAGTCACGAATAGTTCCGTCACATAGCTAGGAGTTCCGTCACGCAACTGATCTTCATAGAACAGCTGCGTGACGCAGCTGTTCCTATTTCCAGTAATATAATAAAAGTTCCGTCACGCAACTGTTCTTCATAGAATAGCTGCGTGACGCAATTGTTCCTATTTCCAGTAATATAATAAAAGTTCCGTCACGCGACTGTTCTTCATAGAACACCCATATGACGCGACTGTTCTAAAGTTCCAGAATGAATTATGAGAGTTGCGCCACGCGACTGTTCTTCATAGAACAGCTGCGTGATGCGACTGTCTTAAAATTCCAGAATAGTTTCCTTATTTCGTTTTAATTTCATGTTACTAAGTAGATTTTAATCCTAACCTGGAAAATGATCAATTATGGGCAAACTGAGTCTTAATCAAACTAAATCAATTAATTATTGATGATTATGAGATTTTTAGGATTTATTTCTTGTTGTTTATCATTAATTATATTATCAAACTCGGTTTGTGGCCCGCCTTTAACCGTAAGGCAAGAGCGGGTCTTTTTATCTTTACTTGATATGTATTATGGGTGGATGATGGATATGATGATTTATTTGTAATGAATGCAATGAATGAACCTAATTGGGACGGTTAATTAATTTTCTACTTAGGAACTCAGTTCGATTTTTTTTCGGGTTGAGTTTAAATAATTGGCTTTTCTAAAATAAAATCAAATTAGAAATCGTAGGTTAAAAGAGGCCGGTTTTCCTTCCCTTACCTAGAATTGTACTTGGTACGCCTGACCAGTTTTCTTTCAAATAATTTGGCCTTAAATAATATGGGTTAAAATGGAGTCACTTTTATAAAATTAAAATTGGAAACAGTCCCATTGCCGAAATAATGGGTGGCGACTGAAAATCATTTTTGTAATACCGATTTGTCGGCATTCGCATCCAAAAAGAGGTTTTTATCACCACTTTTCCAAAATAAACATTTAAAATACATATCAAAACCTTACATTTTCCATTTTGATTTTTCTCCGGGGGGAAAATAGTACCCGCTCACCCTGGAAAACCGGGATGTTCGGAATCTCCCCCAGTATGTTCATCTCCAGTGTGTAGGCGGAGGCTGGGATCTCGGGAAGTTGAGACATTTTGGTTGGAGTTCAGAGTGTTCTCAAAAAGTTTAGAGTTTTGAAAAGTGAAAATGCAATGTTTAAGCAGCTTACTTATAGTAAGTGATGGGCCCAAGCCCATTTACCATCTCTTCAAGCCCAAAAGAAAGGGCCCATTAACCGCTCCAAGCCTACGAGGGCCCAAACATCCCATCTACGCCCACAGTGACCCATTCAAGCAATTTGACATCAGTATGCGGTTCGTATACTTCAGTAATTTTGTCCACTCACCGCACAGAGGGCAGGAGCATCAAATTGCCCAGATTACCCTCAGGTAAGTTTTCTTTCAAACATTGCATCAGGAAAGGTATACCTAAGAATTTAGGCTCAAAATTTTTGCTAAATTTTCGCAAAACTTTTAAACCAAATCTTGACAACAAACATTGAAGGTCTGCCTAAAAAGTTGATATTTTTGGTCCTAGGTCGGAATTCCGGACTGGAGGCAAAAGTATAATCTTTTGCCCTGATGCAAACTTTTAAAATTTACGATTAATGCATGGGGGCATGTGACGCCCCAACATTTTTTCTAACAAAAGGCAAGGTCTGTTTGTACACAGATATTGCTCTTTTTCTCTTGAATAATTTTTCAGGCCAACCGGTGATGGTTTTTCGAAGCCGATAGGTCCCACCAAACAGTGATGGTGTATTACGAAGCTGTTCGGATCATTTTTCTCGATTAGCAATGGTGTATTGCGAATCTGATCGAGTCAATCCTCTTACTGATTAGTGATGGTGTATTGCGAAGCTGATCAGGACAATTTCAATGACCAAACGGTGATGGTTTCTCGAAGCCGATGCGGTCCCACCGAACAGTGATGGTGTATTACGAAGTTGTTTGGACTTTCTTCCTGGTTAATGATGGTGAATTACGAAGTTGACCAGGGCAATTAAAACCTTTCGAGCCAATCAAACCGAGCCTCGAGGGTATCTTCATATCCAATCAGACTGAATTTTGGAGGTTGTTACCGATCCGATTGGAGCTAACGAAAGCTGATCAAACCGAGCTAAGGAGGTGGCCAGATGATCAAGTCAACCCAACATCTTTCAAGCCAATCAAACCGAGCTTTGAGGATGATTACCAAATTGAAGGCGCGTCAATGGACCACTTTAACATTAATCGTTTATACAATTAATGATAAAGTGGGGGGGTAAACTGTTGACGCATGTCTTTATGCCCCCGCCTAACCCGACGAGGATACAAGGACGCGGAATAAGGAATCATGGTTATCCGAAAGTCTTTAAACCAAGGATCGATTTAAACCAATTCAAGGAAGTCTGACCTGCACTAGGGTTGCGTCACGCAGCTATAAGGTGCATGACGGCACTAATAGTTGCATCACGCAACTCCAATTAGGGTGATGTCACCTTGAAAGCTGACAAATAACGGTTTTGTATTCTGTTCGGATACGTGGCAACGGTCCAGAAAGTGAGCTGCGTCACGCAGCTCTCGGGTCCGTTACGCAACTGTTAGTTGTGTGACGCAGCTACATTCAGTTGCCCTACCCATATAAATACTGCGTTTTTATCCTAAACAGGGGACTTTTTTGGGAGAGGCGAATTCTAGGATAGAAATTTTAAGAAAAGGGATTGACGGCTGAGGTTTTCTACAAAGACTCCATTGAGTTATTTTGAAGAAAATCAGCCTTAGAGATTGATTAAGATTGAAAAGAATAAAAAATCACACAAAAGAGAAAAAGAGAGAAAATAAAAGAAAAATAAATTTTTACTAAAGCTTGGTAAACAAAGACTTCTGGGACCTTGAAACTTTGCTCCTAAGTCGTTCAGATTGCTCGCAATCCTCAAATCTGAGGGTTAGGTAATTATCTAAACCTTTCTTGGTATTTCTTGGGTTATTAATTTATTATTATCTATTCTGTTGATGTTTGAGTAGCTTAATATTGATTAAATAGTATTCTGTCTATTATTGGAGTTTTTTTGAAGAATATTAAAACAAGTTTTGATAAAAAGAAGACGTAAAAAGGGTTGTTTGAAAGGTAGTTACGGACCAGAGCAGTTGCGTCACACAGCTACAAGATGCATGACGGAACTGTTCGTGTTTATAATTTTTATCTTGCTTTTATTTTCTTATTTAATATTATAATTTAAATAAACGACTGTTTGATCTGAAAGTTTTTCCAGGGTCACGAACAGCTGTGTCACGCATCTATAGGGTCCGTTACGTGACTGTTCTTCCATAGAACAGCTGCGTGACGCGACTGTTCTAGTATTCTAGGAATAATTTTTATACTTTTAAAAAAAAATAATCTTGTACAATCAAATAAATATTCAATACTTTTTATAGTTCAAAGGACAACCAATAATAGGCAGATTGCGGTTTAACCAAGTTTAAGCACTTAATATTTTATTATGCATGACTATGGGTTTTTAGGGTTTCCTGGATTTTAAATTGGGTAGAATGTATTTTAGGTTCGGATTGTGGCTCGCCTTTAACCATAAGGCAAGAGCGGGTCTTTTGATTATTTTAATTTGACTACTATGGGTTGAATGATTGATGTGGTTTGAATGATTATGAATGCAATGAGTGAATTTATTTGGGACGATTAAATGATTTTTCGCATAGCAGCTCGGTTCGATTTATTTGGGTTGTGTTTGTGTAAATTGGCTTTTCTAAATTAAAATAAATTAGAAATTGTAGGTTTAAAGAGGCCGATTTTTCCCGGCGTCAGCTTTCAACGGGCCGACGTACCCAATTTCCTTATCTAGAATCGCACTTGGTGCGCCTGACCAGTCTTTTAAAATAATTGGCCTTAAATAAATTGAGATTAAATGAAGTCACTTTTAATTGGAAACGGTCCCATTGCTGAAAAAATGGGTGGCAACTCAAAATGTTTTATAAGACCGATTTATCGACACCGTACTCAATAAAAGGTTTTGTCACCACTAGTTAAAAATAAAGATCATATTTCCAAAAAAAATCAAAATCGAGCATTTTTCGGGTCGCTCGGGGGCGGTACGAAAATAGCCGCCCTTTTGGGTTTTCGACTTAGTGGGTTTTTCTATTTTGCCCAAGCCGGTTGCTCTTGCAAGTTTTCAACTTATCTATATTTATTTTTACCTGAACCGCCTTTTGCGGGTTTTCAATTCAACTTGTGATTTGCAACACTCTAGGCGAATCTCACATCGGTTAAGTGCAAGGTGCAAGTGACGTACCTAAGTACGAATAGACCTTAGACTGTCAAGAGGCCTTTTGGGTGGTCTGGCCAAGGTGTAAGGAGGGTATGGGCCTACCTTGTGCCGGCAACCAGGAATAAAATCATGTAGGCCTGCGGCCCAACGCAGACAATATCTTGGTCAGTCTGGGTTGTTACAGCTTAATATCAGAGCCCAAGCCTTGTTCCTCTGGCTAGTGGTGGGGCAAACCTCAGCGAGGATGCTGAGTCCCGAAGGGGGTGAATGTAACACCCTAGGCGAATTCCACATCGGTTAAGTAAGGTGCAAGTGATGTACATAAGTATGGACAGACCTTAGACTGTCAAGAGGCCTTTTGGGTGGTCTGGCCAAGGTGTAAGAAGGGCAGGGCCTACCTTGTGACAGAACACAGGAACAAAACCATGCGGGCCTGCGGCCCAAAGCGGACAATATCTTGGTCATTCTAGGCTGTTACATGATTTTTTTTTCTTTCCTCTTTTCCTTTTCTTTTTTTATTGGCACAGTGAAAATCTAGAATTTTCATGGAAGGGACAAAATATATTATTATTATTATTATTATTTTGACCGCACCCATAGGCTGGACTACCTACGTATCTCATACTTTAGTGAACATATTTTTGAGAGTCAGGTCACCATAGTTCGGCTTAACAATTACATTAAAGGAAGGCAAGATTTTTAGTGCTAATGCCTGGATGCATTCACTCTAAATACCTCTTTGGCCGATCCAAATTGCAAGGTTTGTAAATTTATTGCCATCAATGTTTAATAAGATGACACTACCTTCGAAGAGAATTTTCTTCAGGATATAAAGGGACTACACAGTTTTGCCTGATTTTGCCCTGAGGATTGTGCACAAGAACTCCGATTTCCTTGAGTACAAGACGACCTTCCAATTTCAGTCCCGTCCCTCTTGTTGAAGCATTAGGCTATTCTTTATGGATAACCTAGATTTTGATTGAGGGCTTCAGGTCTTCTTTTGCCGATGGCGTTTAACTAAACATGGTGGCCTTCACCCCATTCTACTTCGGGTAGTTAGCTTTCCCCTATGATTTAGGTTGAATGATTTTGAATATCGACATGGAGGACTGTTTCCCTCCATGAATCGGTAAATAAGGCATTGCCTTAGTTGGCACTTTGATGGAGGTTCTTCACCTTTCGTTTACGGAGTTTTTGCTTGATTGGCTTGACTTGTCCGTAAGTGGAGCAATTTCTGGATTTACCCCAGTGTGAAGCAGTCTGAATACTGTTTATGGAGCTCTGTCAGCCTCCTGTTTATCATGATGCATAAATATATGCTTGGATTCAGATTTAGTACCAACATCTATTTGTTGTTTTGTTTTTTTTTTTTTTCATTTTTACTTTTGCTAGCAATCTCACTCAAGCTAGAGAGATTGGTAACAAGAAAATAAAAACTTTTGATTATGAATAAAAGAGCCATAATCGACATCTATATCAGGTTCGATAAAAGACCACTATGGTGTGATAAAGAAAATAAAAAAAGAAGAACAGACTCTAAGGAACTTGACTTTAACTCAATTTTAGATTGAGTCAGACTGAAGCTCACGTTTAACTAATGGAGATATTAACTCTTCCGGAAACCAGTAACGCGTAAACCATGTCTACACTCAGTGGACACAGGGGATTGCTCTACAGCTTCTTTCAAGGACCAATTTTAAAAAGGTGCTTGGATAGCCGAATTAGGCTGATAGGGTATGTTTCCATCTAGGTTAAAAGGGGAGACAAAAGATGGTTAGAGTTTACTTTGGTCAAGATTAAAGCATGCAATTTAGGTAAAGTAATTTTATGGTGCTTAGGTTAGGTTTGAGGCTTGGGTTTGAGGGAAGTGCTTGGTTATACTGGATCTTATAGAATCAAGGTCAGTTTCTGTCTTATGGGTTAATGTTGAGGAATGGGGTTTGTATTAATGTTCAGTCTGGGTCGAATATGAAGGATTTGGCCATTCTCAGTTAGGCAGGATAAGGGTGATGGGGTCTGCTTCCATCTTAGGCACCAATCAAAGAACATACAAAAGAAGGTCATCATGCAATTTGGGTAGGCAATTTGAGGCTTGAGTTGAGGAAGGCGCTCAGGTCAAATTTGAGGTTTAAGGTATGCTCATGTCAGGTTTGAGGTTTTGATTTAAGGCGGATGCCCCCAATTGAGGTGCTTGGGTCGAGTTCAAGCTTTTGGTATGACTCATATCAGGTTAGAGATTTTGATTCGGGGTGGATGCGCCCAATTGGGGTGCTTAGGTCAAGGTTAAGGCTTTTGGCGGTTGGTGGTGCTCACTCAAGTCAGACTTGAGGTTTTTGGTAATTTGGGCTGGATGCCCCCAGTTTGTGCTGCTTAGGTCAGGTTTAAGGCTTCAGTAGTTGAGGGTGCTCGATTGAGGCTTTGGTGTTTGGTAATGCTCAGGTTGGTATTTGAGGCTACGATTTTTTAGTGGTGCTCAGGTCAGTGTCTGAGGCTTAGGGTGTACTCAGGACAGACTTGAGGTTTTAGTAATTGGTGTGCTCGAGTCAAGTTTGAGGCTTTGAATTAGGGTATTGCCCCTAGTTCGCGTGCTTAGGCAAGTGTTTAAGGCTTGTAGGTAATGCTCGGGTTAGTATTTAAGGCTACGGTTCTTTAGTGGTGCTTAAGTTGGTGTTGAGGCTTAGGATATACTCAGGACAGACTTGAGGTTTTCGGGAACCTAGTGGTGGTAATGACAGGTTTGAGGCTTTGAATATACTCAAGTCGAATTTAAGGTTTTTGAGGATTTGGTGGTGCTCATGACAGGTTTGAGGCTTTGGTTCTGGACATTGCCCCTAGCTTGGGTTCTTGAAGTGTTTAGGTTGGGTTTAAGGCTTTTGGTAATTTATTGGTACTCAGGTCGGTGTTTGGGGTTTAGGCATATGGTAGGTGCTTAGTTTTTGAGGCTAAGGTGTATGTAGTGTTGCTCGGGTCAATGTTTGATGCTAAACTGATAAGTGGTGATGCTCAAGTCAGTGTTTGAGGTTTAGGTCGGGACTTTGCCCCCAGTGTATAAGGCTTAGGTCTGGCTTAAGGCTTTAGGTATGATGGTGTTTGCTCAGGTCAATTTTTGAGGCTATGATATGTGTTTAGGCAATACTTAGATCAGTATTTGAGGGTTAGACCGAGGCATTGCCCCCAATTTAGATGCATGAGGCCGGTGTTTAAGGCTTTTTGGTAGCTCAGGTTAGTGTTTTTTAGGCTTTTAGTAATTTTGATGGTGCTCAAGTCAGTGTTTGAGGCTTTGGTAATTGAGGATACTCAGGTCAACGTTTCAGGTTTTGGGTGTGCTCAGGTCAGGTCTTAGGTTTTGGGCATGCTTAGGTTAGATATGAGGCTTTGGGTGTGCTCAAGTCAGATATTAGGCTTCGGGTGTGCTTAGGTTAGATATGAGGCTTTGATTCGAGGTGGATGCCCCCAGTTAAGGTGCTTAGATCAGAGTTAAGGCTTTTGGGCCTTGAGTATGCTTAGGTCAGGTTTGAGGCTATTGGCAGTTTGCGCATGGTGCCCCCAGTTTGAAGTGCTTAGGTCTGATTTAAAGCTTTTGGTAATGTGTGATGCTCAGGTCGATGTTTGAGACAATAACCAAAACTTTGAAAGGGCATAACTTTTGACTCGAGGGTTCGATTGAGGTGAATGTTTTTGAATCTATTTAACGTTTTGAGCTTTATGCGCTGGCAAGGATCCACAGGAACCTTGCTGCAATTTTGATCCCAAAATCATTTTATTTTTTCCAGAAATTGACATTTTTTTATTTTTCAAAGCTCGGCTTAAGGTCTTAGGTAGTGCTCGGGTTGGTTTTTGAGGCTTAATTTGGAAGGAATGCCCTTAGTTGCGGTGCTTAGGCCTGGTTTAAGACTTTGAAGTATTTGATTGTGCTCTAGTAAGTGCTTAAGGCTTTTTAGTAATTTTGGTATGCTAAGGTTAGTGTTTGAAAACACATCTATTAGCTATGAGATTTTATTAGCTGCTGTGAGACTCCAAATAATTTCATATATTAAATATAATTGAAAACACATTGGGCAACAATCCATTTCCATAAATACTAAAAACATTCATTCACGGCTACCGTTCATACTACAAATAATAATTGGCCAACATCCTCCTTTTCATATAAACAACTTTCAATTTAACTTTTAAAAATCATAAGGTATCAAATCATACTTCTTTCCTTTCAAATCTATAAAAATTTTATTTTAATATTTCCCTTTTTATCATAAATCAATTTATGAAATTAAATGCAAAATCAAATACATTTTGACTTTAAACAAGTAAGAAAGGAGTATTGCACTAACATGAATTGGAAAGCTCCCCTAGCCTTTCTCCTCTACTTTTGGCCTATCTTCCAATTCTTTCCTCTCAAAAACTGTAGCATGAAATTAATATTCATATTAACTCCATACTATACATTAAATATACACATACTATCATAAGGATGCAAATTTAAGCATTAGAATGTAGTATTCACGCTTTTCCTTTAATTTCACTATGAATGACCAAGTACCATTTTTCCTTAATTTAGATATGAACTACTTCATTTCTAATACTTAATCTCATCCTAGAATCATAAAAATAACTACTAAAATAATGGGACTTAATAATATATCAAAAGTATGCTCAATTCATTACTAATGAATAGAATACAACATTTTAATCACATGAGCACCTTGCTTTCCTTTAGCTATAACTTTAGTTTCTTAAATTTATTTGTCCTAAAATTTTTTCAAAATTTTCCTCACATCCTAGGATACTCCCACATAAAATTTCATGAATTTTAGGGCTCATTTTCATAGCTAAATAACCTAAACACAGTACCTAATTTTTAGTTAGTCTTTCCACTGAGCAGTATGCATTCATTTAACTATAACTCCATTTCTCCTCTCCCATTGCACTATCCCTTTTACCAACACTTTTCCAACATCTTAAAATATTTCTTTGTAAAATTTCATAATATTTTGAGTTTATTTACCTATTTAACCAAGTCAATCTTAGTTATTGAATTTTAGGATACTCAATTGGAATAGACTTAAGCAATACTTTACCTCCTTAAGCATTCTTAACTGACCTCCACCACTAATTTATGCATAAGAACTCTTCTAACACTTAATTAACATAATTAACTTTCATATAACAAAATATCTTATCCATATAATATCAATAATTATCCAATTTGGTCAATTATGCAATCATGACACCAAACTCATGCTTAACCATTCTTTATCACCTTAAAAGCACTTATAATCATTTCATCTCCACCAAATCAGCAAAAGCAAGCACCTCATATCATAGTTCATGAAAATAAAAAATGAAACCATGGAAAAGAAAGAGGAAGAGAAGATATCTAACCTTTCCTTAAGAATCAATTGAAAATTTCTAAGTTTTCATGTACCTTTAGCTTGTCCTTAAGAGTTCTCTCTCTCTCTTTTCATGGAGCTTCGACCATGGATTATAACTCATCATAAATAGGTGGCAATCAAAGACTTTCATGGTAATTCCTTCCATATCCTTTAGTTGCCTTTTAACGCCTTAATCCTTCCTTTGTTTCTCTTTTCATACAATTGTACCTAAATGTTTTTGATTACTTTAGTTTAGTCCCAATTAAACCTTAATCATATATCTTAGATGTTTAATTATCAATCCATTAAATGATAAATCAAGGTGCTAGCTGAAGGAGCTTCACGTGCTAGCTTCTCATTGTCAAAGCCTAAGCTCATTTAACCTTCCTCCAATTTGATTTTCATGACATAACTTAACTTTAATTTGCATTATAACTTCAAATTAATAGTTCTACATATTAAAATTAAGATAATCTTAATTATTCTCGCTATTTGGATTATGCTAATTAATAAGATAACTAGAATTCCTAGAACTATCAAATTGAGGGTATTACAACTTTCCCCTCCTTAAAGAACTTTTGTCCCGAAATTTACCTATCATGGGTCTTTGAAAAGTTATGGGTGTTGACGCGGAATCCTATGGAAATTAATTCCAAGAACTCTATGACAAGGTTGGAAGAGTTTCAAAGATCAAACTAAAATCCCCTCTATGGCACCCAAAGCTTAAGGAAGCAAGAATACCAATAATAGAGTAAATAAGAACAAGATAAACGCCACAAGTAAATTGATAAGTTTACCTTAATTCTTGATGCAATTAGAGGAAAGCAATCTCACAATCACTCTAATCAAAGAACACGCTAAAAAGCATTAACAAATCTAAAGATTTATTAATTCATTCAATAATTGATTTGTTTAACAACATAACAAAGCTATTTATAATAGATCTAAAAGCCTGATCCTTAAAGGATTTAAAATAACTAATCTAAACTAACTAAGGATAAGGATAAGGATAAACTAATCTAAACCGATGAGGATAAACTAATCTAAACCAACTAAGGATAAGGATTAGCTAATCTAAACAAATTAAGGATAAGAAATAATTAATCCAAACCAACTAAGGATAAGGATTAGCTAATCTAAACAAATTAAGGATAAGGAATAACTAATCCAAACCAACTAAAGATAAGGATTAACTAATCCAAACAAACTAAGGATAAGGAATAATTAGTCCAAACCAACTAAGGATAAGGAATAATTAATCCAAACCAACTAAGGACAAAAAATAAAAGGGTGGCCCAATTTATTAGTGGCCCAACCCATTAATTACAACTCAAAACTCACACAAATGGGCTAACTTATTATCACCATCAACATATGCCTCCAACAATGTAAGAAGCCTAGGTGTGCCTTCAAGTTCCACACAACACTTGTTGAAAGCAAGATCATGAAGCTCTTGTGTAACTTGGTCTTGAACATATAAGGACATGGCTGCCCCATATCTCTTTGTATGATTTCTTATAATTGGTCCACTAGGAAGCACCAACGGATCTCCTTTGTTGTTCTCCATGCTTCCTTAAGCTCCATGGTTGAGTGGTAGCGAATTCGTATCAGGTGTTTTCTCCTCCTATCTTCCTCTTGTTCCCAAGTAGCTTTTTCCCCTTGAGTGACTTCTCCATAATACGTTAACCAAAGGAATCTATTTATTCTAAAGTTGCTTAGTTTCTTTGGCTAAGATAGCCACTTGTTCTTCATCATACATGAGGTCAGGATTAACTTCAATCGATTCTAGAGGCAATACATGAGATGGATCAGATCTATACGTCTGTAGCATAGAGACATGAAAAACATTATGAATCTTATCTAGCTCTGGAGGTAAAGCTAATCTATATGCTAATGGATAAATTCTCTTGAGTACTTCAAAAGGTCCTATAAAACGAGGACTCAAATTTCCTTTTCTTCCAAATCTCATAACTCGCTTCCAAGGTGAAACCTTGAGAAATACTTTATTACCCACATTATATTCTATATCCCTCCTTTCTAAATCCACATAGGATTTCTGCCTATTTACAGTTGCTTTCAATCGTTCTTTAATTACTTTGACTTTCTTTTCTGTCTGCTGAATGATCTCTAAGCCTAGCAATTGTGTCTCACCTACTTCATCCCAGCATAAAGGTGTTCTACACTTTCTACCATATAAGCTTCATATGGAGGCATTCCAATGCTTGTCTGGTATTATAAGCAAATTCCATTTAAGGTAGTGTTGACGCGTGTCTTTATGCCCCCGCCTGATCCGATGAGGATACGAGGATGCGGAATGAAGGGTTCATGCTATCTAGAAGTCTTTTAATCTAAGGATTTAAATTAAACCGATTTTAAGTTTCTGGTTGGGTCATAGTTGCGTCACGCAGCTAAGCAGGCGCGTGACAGCACTGTCAGCTGCGTCACGCAGCTCTAATCCAAATGCAATTCGGATTCGTATGACGTCACCAAAAATGACGACATAACGGTTTTTTTATTCTGTCTGAGTGACACATGGCTGTGGTCTAGAAAGGAAGCTGCAGCACGCATCTAACCAGATCCGTCACCTAGCCGTAAGCTGCGTGACGCAACTATCCTCTGCTGCCCTACATCTATAAATTGATCTTCTCTCTCATTTTAGGAGGCTTTTGGAAAAACTCACTTTCGGCTATATTTTTCTCCAGAGACTCTTCTGAGTTCATTTGAAGAAAAATTGCCATTAGATATCAATTTAGGTAAAAACAAAATCATAAAAAAAGAAAAAAATCAAGAGAGAAAAGAATAAGTGTTTGAATCCTTGGTGATAAAGCTTCTGGGAGGCCTTAACTATGATTTGTTAAGGCATTTAAGCCACTTACAATCCTCAATCTGAGGATTAGGTAACTCCTTTACCCTTCTTTGTATTTTTATTTACTTTTGTGGTTTTAGTAGTTTAAGCTTCTTTAAACTGTATTCTGTTCATCTTTGGTCATTTTAGGTTTTCTTAAATCATATTTAGATAAAAAATGATCTAAACAAATCATTTGAAAAATAAGCTTGGGCTAGAGCAGTTGCGTCACGCAACCAACGGATCCATAACGGATCTGGAAGATGCGTGACGGATCTGTTCATATCCAAAATTTTATTTCTATACCCAGTATTCTATTTTCCAGATTGTGGATTTAAAATAAGTTTCTAATGGATCTGGAGTTTTAAGGACAGATCCGTCACGGAACTAGAAGATCCGTGACGCAGTTGTTCTAAGATTCCAGAAATAATTTTTTTTTATTTTAAAAAAAATAATAAATTTTGCACAAAATAAAGTTTAATTTCTCCAATAAATCCGAAGATGTCCAATTATGAACAGATTGCAATTTAATTAAGTTTAGAGCACTAAAATGTAATTTTGCATATTTACTTGTATGAATTTTACAATTTTAGGTTGAATGAAAAATGAAATTAAATTTATGGGTTTGTTAGTAATTTGCATGTTTAGGATTAAATTAAAAAAAATAAAATGTGATTTAGGTGCTAAATAATAATTATGCATGATTTTGGTTTTTGGTTTTTGGGTTTAATTTTGAATCGGGTAGAATGTATTTTAGGTTCGGTTTGTTGCCTGCCTTGAACCATAAAGCAAGAGTGGGTCTTTTATTTATTCGATTTAATCGCTTTGGTTTGAATGATTATAAATGCGATAATTGGATTTGATTGGGGCGATTAATTAATTTTTCATATAAGAACTCGGTCCGATTCATTTGGGTTGGGTTTAAGTAAATAAATAATTTGGCTTTTCTAACTAAAATAAATTAGAAATCCTAGGTTAAAAGAGGCCGATTTTTCCGAAGGTCGGCTTCCAACGGGCCGGCGTACCCAATTCCCTTACCCAGAATCGCATTGGTGCGTCTGACTAGTCTTTTTAATAATTTGGCCTTAAATAAAATTGGGTTTAAATTATAAAATAAAATTGAAAACGGTCCCATTGCCGAAATAATGGGTGACGATTCAAAAACTGTTTATAAGATCGATTTATCGGCATCGTATCCAATAAAATGTTTTATCACCACTTTTCATAATAAGATTACTTTCCACATCAAAATAAAATAAACAACATAAAAATAATAAAATAAAAAGGATGTTTTCGAGTCACCTGGGGGGCGCGGTACGAAAACAGATTGGCGACTCCGCTGGAAAAATGTACCCGCTAATCCCCGGTTATTTTTAATAATTAGTCGGTTGTAATTAGGAATTAACTCTAAAAACCTACGTTTTCTAAAATTTGAATTAAAATTGGTTAGAAAGTCGTCGGAAAATTCTTTAATCGTCCTTGTTTGTTTATTTGCTTTCCTTTATTTTTTTTTTCTAAGTTCTTGCATCCATACTGCATTCCTTTCTTCTCACCACTTTCTACCCAAAATTATCCCTCGGTATTGTTGTTAACTTCGGAGGTGGATCTAGCCTAAACCTTGCGTTTTAGGCACATCCACCCGAGAATTAGCAATTTTACCAACCGCAAGCCCAGTACCTTAAAAGGTGCGTCAAAAGGAGTAGGCCCACGTGAAAGCCCGAATCCTGTTTGCGGAACCCAGACCTTGTAAGCCCAATGGACCAAAGCCCATGCATGTAGTTGAAAGCCCTAGTCACTTCCCCATAAGGAAAACCTGAGTCTGTTTGCTGTTGCTCTGTCGCATTCATTCCGAGAGTTTATATCGCCAATCTCAAAACCCCCTGCTGGTTGTCGAGATTAGATCAAATCCTAGGAAACAGATGCCGAAATTTTTACCAACGGAATTCGTGTGCAGGAGAGATAAGGTTGGAAGGCATGCATTTCCCAACTCCCGTTCCCTGCGTGTTATAAACTGTTCATATGCTGTGACATTCATGCATCACGTGATATTTTCGTTTCAGCCATGCATTAATAAGAGCTAATTTTCGGTATGGACGTTTGATCTTGATTTTGAGAGTGGACCTCTAATTCGTTTTGAATAACATAATGCAATCGTTTATAGTGAATTGATACCCAAAAGAAAAGGGAGTTATAAGGGGGTTGCGATTCCTTTGAATTTTCACATTTCTCGCGTTATTTGAAAGTAAGCATGAGATTGCAAAAAATTTGTAGTTAATCAAAATAAGATCCTGCTTGGGACCATCTGTTCCAAGGCAAAAAGTAAGGACACAAAAACAAAAATAATAATAAGAAATATCCCGCTTGGAAATTCTTTCATTCCAAGGCAAAAATTAGGGACTCGAGAGAAAATAGCCGACTGTAAAATCTAAAAAGGAACGGTCGACGACAAATAATGCCGAAAATGTTTGAGTACAAAGTAAATTATTGCTATGTTATTCACGCCGAATTTTGGGTCCAGTCGTCAAAAATGAGATCTTATTTCCATACTAGTTATTAGCACGTTAGATTTGCATTTCTCATCCTATGTGCCTATATTCTTCATGCATACATGTAGAACCCACTTTAACTCAGGTCCTTTTATCTATCAGCCAGAATTGATCCGTCCCGGGAAATCACTTCGGGAGTTTGGCACCGACATTCTAGTCAACATCTGGTCAGAGTGTCCCTAATCCCCGAGCGTGCTCCGGTTAGTTCTGTGGTTAGTTCAAGTTTGTCTGGTTCGGTTTCTAGTTCAGATCTGGTTGTAGTTGAGATGGCTAACAGTGGTGTGAATGAGACCGATTTTTCTCCGGCCCAGTTAAAGGCTATATCTGATATAATAGCCACTGCTTTTGCTCAAGAGAGGGCACAGAATTAGGTTCCTCCTTCTTCAAGTAATCAACCGTCTTCCCCTGTAGTTGTGGAAAGGGAGGCTCTAGAACCCACTTTGGGCAACCAAGCATCAGTTGGTAATGTTGGTCCAGTTGAGAACGATCTGATAAAGCAGTTAGCAGAATTGAAGGATAAGGTGGAGAAGATGTCTGTTTTGAAAGAAAAAGATCCAGTCACCAATTTTCATGTGGCCGAATATGTCTTGAAGCCCACAAGTTCTACTTCTTCCAAGACTTTTAAACCTACCTTATTCGAAGGAGATAATGACCCAAAGTCTCATTTGTCTGAGTTCATTCATGTTGCCCAGATGAACCGGTATGATGAAGAGGATGTGTTACGGGCATTTCCTCAGACATTGCACAAGAGCTATAGGAAATGGTATGACGGTTTAGATGTGGAGATACAGAGAGATTGGGTTAAGCTTCAGACTGCTTTTCTCAAGCATTTTAAAACAGATGATAGTGATGAGTTTGGTCTCCGTGATTTGGAGAGTTTAAAGCAAGGGAAGGATGAAAGCTTCTCCAATTACTACAGAAGATGGAGAACAAAGTTGTTTATGGTCCAGACGAGGCCAAAGGATCAAGAGTTGATCCGAATTTTTAGTCGAAGCTTATTACCTTACTTTAAGGAGAGGATGTTGGCTCAACCTCTCACCGACTTTTCTCTAGTACAAAGGGCTGGATTAAATATTGAAGAGTTGTACAACGAAGAAAAAAAGAAAAGTCGGGGGTTTGGTAATTACCGGTCTTCCTATGGTGATCAGAATACAAAATTCTGGTAATGCTGCTATAAACCAGTCGGGGAGTAGTAATACAGTAGGAGCTATTAATGAGAAAATGAGAAGGGAATTCACTGATTTAGGTAGACCTTTAAGCACAGTTATGAGATCTTGCATCAAGAATGGTGTGTACCATTAATGCAAAGGTCATTCTACCGATGATTGCTTCAAGCTCAGACATGATATACAAAATTTGATAGATAGTGGGAAGATGACTAAGCCTTCTGAGCGTAGTAAGCCGAGCACACGAAATAATCCTTTGCCGCAGTACTAGTATAACCATCCATCTCACAAGTCTCAAACAGGTGGATCAGTTAATGTGATTGGAAGTGGTTTGCCTGAAGAGTTGGTATTGGCAGAGGCGGACTTGGAAGAGAGGATGTGTGCTATGTTAAACATTTGGGATGACTGCAGCAGTGAAGAATAAGTGGAAGCCAGTGAAAGTCGAGATAGAAAAGAGTATCACAGTCAAGATTGGGGAGATACCAGACAATGAAGATGAATAGGTTCAGCTAGCAATTCGGAACAGTTTGGCTGATCAAGCGAACAAGTGGTATTACAGTAGTGATGATGATGTGAATGAAGTTGGTGTCTAGAGTTTGACCCGGAGCGGTCGTGTATACAATCCTGACAACAATTCCCTGGTCATAGGAAAAGGAATTATCATTGATGGGACAAAAAAGAAGATATCAGAGAAGGGTGAAGAGCAACTCAAAGAAAAGAAAAAGGAAGTTAAAGCGGATAAAGCACAGAAGAAGTTTACTGAAATAGGTGAAAGTAGCCAGAACAGAGT
This sequence comes from Jatropha curcas, assembly GCF_041381405.1. Classification (NCBI taxonomy): domain Eukaryota; kingdom Viridiplantae; phylum Streptophyta; class Magnoliopsida; order Malpighiales; family Euphorbiaceae; genus Jatropha; species Jatropha curcas. The sequence continues at coordinate 20,543,257 of NC_143154.1, forward strand.
ACCGAGCGGGGTGACAGCAAATTCAGTACTAAGTCAATTACAGAGGACTAAGGCTGACATCTCGTTATGGGATTTATTGGTAGCTTCGAAAGAACACAGAGAAGCTCTGTTGGAGGCTATGCATTCGTCAGAGTTCCTGCAAGAATTCAGAGTGTGGATATGATTAACGTGCTACAGCGTAGGATAGGTGAGGTAACTTTCTTCGATTTCGATCTTCCTCCCGAAGGTAGGAACCATTTTAAACCTCTGTACATCAAAGTTGGTGTTAATGGAAGAGAGACCTGTAATGTGATGGTTGATAATGGGTCAGCATTGTGCGTTTGTCCGCTAAAAATGTTATCCAAGTTCAAGATTGAAGAGTCAGAGCTCGAGCCATCTACCATGGTTGTAAAAGCTTATGATAACACCATGCGTAGTGCTAAGGGAATATTCAGAGCAAAGATTTCAACAGGAGTAGTAGAGAGTTGGGTAGAAGTGATAGTCTTGGACATCTTGGCTAATTATGCTTTGCTGTTGGGAAGGCCGTGGCTTCATCCTTTGGGTGCGATTCCATCCACATTGCACAGAAAGGTCAAGATACCTTGGGGTACTGATGTTGTAACGATTAATGCTTAGGAAGAACTGAATGTGGCTGCTGTGGAATGTTTAGAGGCAGCTGTGCCCTTATTTGGATTTCAAGTGGCTGTAATTGACAATGTTATAATCACTGAAGAGAAAAGTACAGTTAATAGGATGAGCCCTTTCTCTCAAAAGATGATGAAGAAAATGCAGTGGAAGTACGGTAAGGGGTTAGGCCGAGATTTGCAAGGCAGGTTTGAACCAGTGCCATCTTCGTGAGGTTAGAAGCACCGATACGGTTTGGGGTACTCAAAGAATAGGAAGAAAGAGAAGTGTGAAGTTCAGTCTCCGAAGAAAGAGCCAGGATTGAACAGGATTTTCTTTACCCCAGAGGCTTCAGGAGGGTTTCAGAGTAGAGGAAAGACGTATCCAGGCTTGGAGATTTTTATGACAGATTTTGAGGAACAGATCATCAAGTGTCCAGAGCCTTCCTTTGAGCAATTAGTGGATGGTATACAATTTATGACTGGCATGGTTCAAGTAGGAAGTGGCTCAGAATGGTCCCAGAAGATGCCAGAGTTTGAAGACTTTCTCGGGATTGGGGATGAAGCTTCAAAGATGATTCAAGAGCAGAAGTCCAAGGCGAGGATCCTCCAATCATTGCTAGCAGTAGAAGATGCAGAGGAAGCCGAGAGGAAGATGCTGGAGATGTCAAAGCGCACAGAGATGGAAGAAAAAACTGCCCCAAAGACTGAGGATGTTCCTGGTGCCGATGAAGTAATACAAACCATTAAAGATAGTTGTGATGAGTGTATTGAAAGCGAGCACGCTTAACCTTAGAGTTCTTCCAACTCTCCAACCATTCCACCAAAAGGCGCCTCTAATGATTAGTTTCCCCCTTTTCGATATATGATTCGATTCATTCCTGTGTCCCGCATTCCACTACCTAGCTGGCCTACCATCCTAGAAGCTAGCAAGGAGCTTTGCTCTACCTGCCCTCTTAGGATCGCTTTGCTGGGTCAGGATGTCACAAAGGAAATTAAAAATGAGTTAAAGAGGAATAACTTCTCGGTAAAGCACGATTTTACCCAAAAAGTCCAAAAAATGGTAATTTCAGTATGACGTTGCTTAAGTGGGGTTCAGACTATTAAATACACTTGTTTTATACCTAATTAGGACTAAAGTAAAGTGATTAAAAAGATTGGAGTGCAAAAGGATGAAAGGAAAACAAAAGGGAGGATTAAAGTGCAATTTTCACTTAGAGGACATAGAAGGAATTTTTAATAATGTTTATAATATAATATTATGAAGAGATGGAGATAAATCATGAAAATATCATCCCATTTTCGTTTCAAACCGTTCAAAGTGAGAGGAGGAGAGTTTTGATCAAAAACCAAGCAAAAAGGAGGTGAAAATCAAGGAATTTTCAAGTAATTCTTAAGAAAAGATAAGTTAACTTCACTTTCTCCTTCTTTCCTATGGATTAATTTTTGAATTCCATGAATTTTAAAGTGAGGTTCTTACTTGTGCATGCTGACTTGGTGTAGATGAAGTTATTAGAATTGATTTTAAGGTGATTTAAGATGATTAAAACTAGTTATGCATGAATTCAAAGTTGAATTTGCATAATTCAGCAAGATGGATGATTTTGAGTTTGTAATTGATATTCCATGAACTGGGGATTCTGATATATCTTATATTATGATGTTATTTAAGTAATAGAAGAGTTTTCTTGCATGAAACGGTGATGGAAGTGAGTATGCCTAAGCAAGCATAGCGTTCTTGGAGTTGTTACAATTGGGCTGCCTGAAATTCATCTTTTATAATTGGCCTATTTGACTAGGCAAATGAACTTCAAAATTCATGAAATTTTATATGGAGATAGGCTGAGATGTTTTAAATGTCCTTTTAAAAGGGGAAGTCCATTGGAGAAAAGGAAATGGATTTATAACTAAATCAATGCAGACTACTCTACATGAGAAAAACTGAAATTCTGATTCTATAATTAGGTCATTTGATCATGCAAATGACCTTCAAAATTTATGAAATTTTTCAAGGCTGTACCCTAAGATGTTGGAAACATGATGCTAAAATTTCAGGGAAAATGAGTATGTGAAAGTCAAGATATAGTGAATGGAATGTCAGCTACTCAAATGCTGAAATTCTGCATTATATGAACATTTAATGAATTAAGTATCCCATTGACTTCTATTGTTTTAATTGTTATTTTTATGTTTCTAAGATGTGGTTAAGTGTTGGATATGAAGTGTTTCATTCCTAAACTAAGGTCATATGAGACTTGGACAAGCATAGTGAAAATGAAAGAAAAACTTGAATACTACATTCTAATGCTTAATTTGCATTCCTATGGTAGTGTATGTGTTTACATTGTGTAGTGTGGAGTTATTTGTTGGCTCAAGGGTCAAATCTTAATCTCGAGATTTGGATGGTTAAAACAAAGCAAATAAATTTAAATTATATTATTTGTGCTAATAATATTTTATGCAGATTACATATGGAAAGTAATAAATGAACAAGGCAAGTCCTACAAATTCAAGGATTGTGAAGACATTTGAAGACCCTAGGGGTTAGGCTTTTAGGATTCATTGTAGGATAGAGAGAACATCCAATTATAAGCACAAAAATCATTTAACTCTCACATTATCAAAAAGGTTTTTCGAAACTATCTCTTTAAAAATCAAAAACTTTTTCTTTCGTTTCTTATTTCATAAAATTTTTTTTAAGAAAAGTTTACTTTAATTTTTCGAATTTTCTTGAGGTTTGAAATATTCAAATTACCTAAATTAAAGAGAATTTGTCTCTAGCAATTTTGGTAATAAGAATAAATCGAATAAAGATCTTATATACTTCATTTTTGGAAACAAAACCTTTTTGAAGATCCAAAAATCTTAATTTATTTTCTTAACTAAATGAAGGAAGATTATATCTTAATTCGCTTTTGGTAAATAAATCCTTCGAAAAGATTTCTTCAAATATATACTTTCGAAAATCTTTGTTTTTAAAGGAAAGAAAGATTGTCTCTCATTTGCTTACCAAATAGATAGAATGTTAACTCAAAAGTATTGGTAACAACGATTTCCATATATTCTAAATAAGGAAAGTCAATATTCTGATTTGAAAAATAAATATTCAATTTCTAAAAACAAGAATCACAGCCCTCTCTATAAAAAGGCTCTTTCATTTTTGAAAGTCGTAGAGAAAAGAGTTTTCGTTTTAAGAGTATTCTTCCATTGATCAAATCTTTTATCTCTCAAAACTTATTCTCTACCCCCTTTTATTTCCTTTCATCTTGATACGTTTTGTTTTATCTTTAAAAGAGAAAATAAATTTTATAAACAACTTCTTTTGAAAAACAGCTCTATTTTCTAAACGATTTTCTAATCTTAAAAACTGTTTTTCCTGTGCTTACATTCGCATTTCTGTCTGTCTATTTAGATTTTGTAATCTTTAGTAGACAGGTTTTTATTTGACAAACTTTTGTGAAATAGCTTAGGTGAGAAGCTATTGTGAAATAGGTAATCAAGCGACCTTCTCTGTGAGAGAGATTCTAATGTCTTGAATCGATTACTCTGCCAAAAACAGAAAGGGTTGAGGTTAACTAGAACCTTTGGAAAATCTAGTGGGACAAAGGGTAGATCTAGGAGTTGATCTATTGCCTTGTACTGTTGGTTTGTCTCTTACCCTTGAAAAGAGATAACATAGTTGAGGATCTCAAGATGAGTCTTGGGGAGTGGATGTAGGCGAATTAGTGCCAAACCACTATAAATCACTGTGTTGATCTTTTTATTTTCTGAAGTTCTTCTTGATACTATTTTACTCACACTTCTGTTTATATTTTAGAAATGCTAAAGTTGTTAATGGTTTTGATGTTCTAAAACTGGAATAAGCTTTATCTTTTCTGAACATTAGAACTCTGGACTTCTGCTAAGTGAATATACCAAGTTCTAAACTATTCATTCATTTTTAGTATATTTCACTATTTGGGTTTCTAATCAGTTTTCTAAACTTGATTAAAGCTTTGTGAAGCAGTTCTAATTTCGATAACTGTCTCTCACACAGTCTCTTATGTTTTTCTAAACTTTATGAGGAAGTTCTAATCACAATAAGTTTCCATCATAAAGTAGTTTTGATATTGCATAAGAAATTGTGAAGCAGTTCTAATCAATAACTGTACTTTGCAAAGTCTCTCTATTCTCTGCATATTGGCATTGTGAAGAAGTTCTAATCAATAACTTATTTTCACAAGTGCAATATTTTTCCGCGGCTATAGAATTCTGAGTTTATTTTTAAATGCTAAACTTTTATTTTTAGAAAACCCAATTCACCCCCCCCCCCTTTGGGTTGTGCCATACATATTCGGGACCCACAATATGGTATCAGACCATTGGCTCTTGACTTACCGAAGCTTAACAGCTTAAGAGATAAGATCCCATGGCAACCCCACTTGCTCTTACTTCTTTAGAAGGTCAATCTGGTTCTAGACCTCCTTTGTTCAATGGTTCTAATTACTCTTATTGGAAAAACAAAAAGGAAAATTTCATAAAATGAGTTGATATAAACTGCTAGAGGAATGTTGTTACTAGTCCTCGTATTTCTATGAAAATTGTAGAAAATGAGAGAGTTAGAAAATCAGAAGAAGAATATACAGATGCGGATTGGAATGATATTTCTATAAATGCAAAAGCTATTAATAGTCTTCATTGCTTTAGATGCAACAGAATATAACAAAGTGTCTGGATGTAAATCTGCAACAGAAGTTTGGGAAAAATTTAGAGTTACCTATGAGGGTACAAATAGAGTGAAAGAATCCAGAATAAATATCTTTTGGTGAGAATATGAAATGTTTAGTATGAGGGAAGGAGAAACTATTACAGAGTTAAATTCTAGATTTACTAATATAGTTAATCCTTTGAGAACTCTGGGAAAGGAAATTTCAGAAGATCAGCTTGTTAAGAAAATCCTTAGAATTCTACCTAAAAAATGGGATTCTATAGGAACTGTTATGAATTACAAAGAGACTTCCGTTACTTATGATTACCTTATAGGAGCTCTTGTTTCAGAAGAAATGAAATCTTCTCTAACAGTGGAAGATAAGAAAAAGAAGGGTTTGGCTTTAAAAGTAGTTTCCAGCAAAGAAAGTTCTTCTGATCTTGGTAGTGATGATTTAGCACTTGTTGCTAAAAGATTCAAAAATTTCTATAGGAAGTGTGGAAGGCCACAGAAAAAGTTTGTTAAGAAGAACTTTCCACCTAAAAATAGCAACTTACCTAAGAAAGAACCTTCTGAAGTGGTTTGTTATGAATGCAACAAGCCTGGACATATCAAACCCAATTGTCCTAAATTGAAAAAGAAGTCAAAGAAAGAGAAGTTGAAGCAGGCATTCGTAGCTGCTTGGAGTGATTTAGATGATTCTAATTCTGAAAGCCAAAGTGACCAAGAAGAAACTGCAAATATTTGTCTGATGGCTACTATCAATTCTGACTCCAAAGAAATCAGCACTCTGACTTCAACACAGAAAGTTAAAATCAATGAAACACATGCAACGGTTCAAAAGTATGAAGAAAGCACTGTAAGTATTTCTGAACCTGAATCTGAAAATGATCTTCTAGATATTTACAACAACCTTTGCAATGAATTTGAAAAGCTTGTTAGAAAGCATAAAATTCTAAAGAAGGATTTTAGAAAATTAAAAACTGAATGTAATCATTTGAAAGATGCTTTTTATCAAGAAGTTTCATGCAAAGATCTTATCATAGAAATCAAAGATCTTAAAGATTGCAATAATAGATTTTCTGAAAATCTGAACGTCTTGAAGAAAAATGTAAAAATCTAAATTCAGAGAATGAATCTTTAAAAACTAAAATTAGAATTCTAAAATCAATTTCAGAATCATTTTCTAAAGAAAAGACAAGTTCTAGCTATGATGGCACTTCTAGACTGAATCATGTTTCTAATAAGAAAAATGTTATTTCTAATGTTGTGACTTTAGAACATCATAGTGTCAATAGAAAGAAAAATCATAGTAAGCTAAATGCACCTGTTACCACTAACCCTCCAGGACCCAATATGAGTTGGGTACTTAAATCTGTTTGATCTTTTCAGGTGTGCCTAAGGAGTGAGCTGAGAACAGAAATGTGGTACATGGGCAGCACTTGCTCTAGGCATATGACCGGTGATAGAAAGAAGTTCACCAGATTAGAAAAGAAAAAGGGAGGTACAGTAAGCTTTGGAGACAAAGCAAAAGGTAAAATCGTTGGTATTGGTGTGGTAGGTTCAAATCCTTCAATAGAAGATGTATGCTTAGTAGAAGGATTACGCTATAACTTGTTAAGTGTTAGTCAGATTTGTGATAAAATAGAAGAGTGATCTTTGAACCCTCTCATTGTGAAGTTCAGAACATGCATGATAATAAAACTTTATTTGTTGGAAAAAGGTTTGGGAATATATACCTAATAGATTTCTCTGATATGCATAACCAGGATATATGTTTAGTTTCTGTTGATAATTCTAGTTGGTTATGGCATAGAAGACTTGGACATGCAAGTATGCACCTTATTTCTAAACTGTCTAAGAAAGATTTGGTTCGAGGATTGCCAAAGTTGACATTTGAAAAAGATCACATTTGTGATGCTTGTCAAATGGGCAAACAAACCAGAACATCTTTCAAATCCAAGGGTATGGTTTCTACTTCTAGACCTTTAGAATTGCTACACCTTGATCTATTCGGACGCATTACTCCTTCTAGTCTTAGAGGAAAACTCTATGCATTTGTTATTGTAGATGGTTACTCTAGATTCACTTGGACACTATTCCTTAGAAATAAGGATGAGTCATATGACATATTTGTTCATCGTTGCAAGCGAATACAAAATGAGAAAGGATACAACATCTCTGCAATTAGAAGTGATAATGGAGGAGAATTTGAAAATTAGAAATTCGATGCTTTTTGCAACGAGTTAAGAATCTTCAATAACTTCTCAGCACCTAGAACACCTCAACAAAATGGAGTAATGGAACGCAATAATAGAACACTTCAAGAAATGGCCAGAACCATGGTGAGTGATTTTAAACTACCAAAGTATTTCTGGGCAAAAGCCGTTAATACTACCTGTTATATTCTAAACAGGGCTTTGGTAAGATCTAAACTTAAAAGAACTCCATATGTGCTATACAAAGGTAGAAAACTAACTATTGGTTATTTTCACATTTTTGGGTGTAAATGCTTTATTCTAGATAATAACAAATATCATCTTGCTAAATTTGATGCTAAATCTTATGAAGGAATTTTTCTGGGATATTCTCGTAATAGTAAAGCATATAGGGTGTTTAATAAAAAGACTCTAGTTGTAGTTCGAAATGATCGCAGAAATGATCATTTCGAAGAGAAAATCATAATTGAGGTTAAGATTGAGGTTCAGCCAACACGAGATGATCAGAGAGATCATCATTTCATTTTGAATTGATGAGTTTAATTAGTTAATTAAGCATTCTAATAATGCTATTAAGTGTTGGCTTGGAAAGAGTTATGATTAAATTGGGATTTCCATATTTATATGGTTGTGGAAGTTTAAGGAACTTAAGAAATGTCCATTATTTGGTGAAATATTTGATGAATTTTGATGATGCTAATTGGTAAATAAATAATTGATTTGAGACTACAAGATTGTTTAGTGTTAAAGAATATGTGGAATTTTTCCCGGACCCCAAATTACAAAGAGAGATAAAAATGTTAAGCATTTAAGTCATGCACACTAATTGTTTGATTAAATGCCTAAATGAATATTGAGGTGCTTGCTTATCCATATAGGTAAAAGGGTCTTAGAAGAAGGTGAAGGAGGAGGATCTTCTAGGCCTTAATAGTATTGCACTATTTACTATGAGTAAAAGCATCTAATATTTAATTGTATATAATGAATGAATGCTTTTAACATCTATTATGGCACCTGTCGTATTCGATAACCTACAATGATAAGAACATGATTCATATTCTGGAAAAAGGCAAGCTAAGCAAAATGTATGTACTACCTTGAGGCTAATTAGCCTAATATATTATGGATGTTTATTTGAGATATATGTTACGACAATACACTGTATTTGAAATTCTGCTTTGAAAGGAGTATGATGTGATATGAAAAGGTGATAAATTAAGCAAAAGGTATGTATTACTCTGAGGCTCGTTAGCCTAATCTGTGAGTGCAATTCTATTAATTTTGCATCTGAGATAAATGAAACTTATGGTTGTCTTACCAACTCGTAAATTAGATCAGAATCTGGAGCTGCGTGCTCATAATCTAAATCTGGAGCTACGATCTCAAAATATCTAATCTGAAAGCTGGCCAGGTAAATCTGATATCTGAATTTTGTTATCTGATACCCGGAGGCGAGTTTGGTTTGACAAGTCATAATAAATAATTTGATAATAATCTTCATCATATTTCTGAAATATATCTCTATAGCATCGTATCTATGATCCGTTGTATGATTGTCATCTAAATTTCTGTCAATGGGAATGATGTGATATCCACACACTATTGTTGTGAATGGTTTGATGAATAGCTATGAAAAGCTATTGGCATCTAATAATGGTTGATGTTGGGCATTAATGGCCTGAGGAGTTTGAAATGTTTAGATTATTGGGAGTGCACTATGAACTTTATTTGAGTTGTTTGTGACATACTATGTTATATTAAACAAACATTTATGATGGTTTTTACTCACTGAGTAGCATCTCATATAAAATGCTAATGTTTTTCCAGATTTTGATTAGGAGGCATTAACAGTCAAATTTCCTTATGTTCAGACAAACAAAAATGAAACCAAGGTCAGGATCAATTGTGTCTACATATATCACCTCCTTAGATTTGTGTACATGTTTTGTTGGAGTTTGTACTCCTTATAGTCCAACATGTAATAAGATATACATGTGCTAGACTTTGTCATGTAGATAATCATATTTGAATTTATGTGAAAAGTAAGAAATTTTCTGATACTGGTTTCCACTGTCTAACACATGTTGCGACTTATACTTCTGTAAATGAATCTGTATGATATGTTATGTAGCATCTCAACACTATTTATCTTTGGATACATGGTGTTAAGGTGTTACATAGTCTGACCTTACTCTTCTTCCTTAGTTGAGTTAAGGCCTAACTTGGTTCTCAAAAGTCAATCCTTTAGACTTTCACTAACTCTTTGGTCTTCCTTAGACCAAAGCTACTAGTTAATTGATTCATTATTAATCAGTCTAAGGATTGATTAATAATTCGTTAATTGGCAATATTATAAGACTATACTAGGGTCCTCGTGCCCATCCTTGGCTCTTTTGGAGAGAGACTCGACCTCTTTGGTCGTTTAAAAGTGGAGCTCTAATTTGCCTGCATGAGAAGCGCTAGGGTATAATTACTTAAACTCGATCTTTATCAATTAAGCCCGGTCCATCCAGCACCATATCAACTGTCAAGCCCGGTCCATCTGGCACCTTGCATACCTTTAACTCGGTCCATCTGGCACGTAAAGCTCGATCCATCTGGCAAAATTGATAAAACTACTTTTCAAACATAAGCCCAGTCTGTCCGACATCTTATAATCCCACTCCACGAGTAGCACCTTCAAAACCCTACCATCCTAAACAATGGCAGAACTTCATGTGCCCTGATCCTCATACAAATGAGGTACGAAGGCATATCTATGGATTTCAGCCTAGGTAGCAGGCCCCCGACTAAACTGATCGGTCAGAATTTAGGTGAATGTGTCGCACGACCTAGAATCCTCGATAAATGAGGCTAGCGTCGGGCTCCCATCCGAATTACACATTTTTCCATTAATTATGCTTTTAATTTTTTTAATTGTCATACATTATAAGTATGCTCATGCATTGATAAACTGACATTCATGATAAACAATACTTTGATTTTTTATTTATGGCCCAAACTGTTGGTTCAAATCGAAAGAAGCCGAAAACCTAGTCCCCGAACCCAATGATTCGAGGCTAGTGCATTTTATCCAAAAGGCAAACTGAAAATGGAGTCAATCATGGGGTTTTTTCCTTAATCTTTTCCCTGAAATTAAAAACAAATTAAGGTGGCGACTCTAACACAACATACACCTGTCAAAGCGCTCTAAAGAGCCAACTCGACATCACATAAGCGCTAAACCGAGCCATGACTAACCAAACAATCTAAGGAACCGTAAGGAGTTCCTCCTAGTTTCCATGACGAATCGACCAAAGGGCCCGTCTGGATTGACTCCGTCTTTCGGATCTTTCCCATGGTGCTTGGAAGGGGGCTCACAATTAGACAAGTATCAAACCATGTTTTTTAGAATTATGAAATGATTGTCAGTATAAGGTTAAATAAGAGGTCATCAACAAACTTACTATACAAATAGAGTAACCTCCTCACAGTTCAACAAAATATAGTTTTGAGTCACACGTATCTCTGCATCAATCAATCTCTTTTTCTTTGCTTGTCTAATTGTACTCCCAGGATATGTGAAAATTGATAAATTTCCTACTAAGCATGTCTCCATTCATCTCTCCTGTAATTATTCTACGACACTCGACGATTTCTTATGTAAATATATGGTTCGAAGTAATGCCAACAGAAGGTTGAAGCTTTCTCCACAAGGAACCCCAGTATGTGGTTCGAAATAAATGTTCCTTGTAATCAAAGAACCTTGGTGGGAAAATCTACTCCAATTTACAAATGATTAATGGAATTTCCCTTGCTAGTCGTTCCATATCATTATATCGAATAACAATGCTTATCAATTTCTTAAAAAATAGACTCAACTCTATCATTACTTCCTAGACTCTTCCCAGCAATAATTCCCTAAATGCTATGGGATCAACTGTTCCATAAACACAGGACAATCATGGCTTTTCATACCAAATAGTCTATATTTATTCATGTCTACACATCTACCCATGTTTGATACCTATCCATCAGGAAATCTCAATGTTCATAACCATTCACACAATGCTTGCTTTTGTGGCTTATCTAAACAATAACAAGCCTTTGGAAACTTTATTGTCGATGCATTTTGTTCCAGTTCAAGCAGTCAACAAATTTCCTTCATATCTGTTCGAGCTTTAGCATTGTCCTTAGATTTTTCGTCAATATTCATAACAGTGTTAAAGAGATTCTCAAACACATTCTTCTCAATGTGCATAACATCAAGATTATGTCGGATAAAGAGTGACTCCAATACGATAAATCCCAGAATATGCCTCATTTTTTTCCATCCATTCTTTCGACTAACCCTACTATTTACTTCTTCTCCACTGATATCATTCACTTTCATAATTCCTAGCTCCTCGATTTCAGCTAATACCTTCGATCCTGACTTCAGAAGTGGAGGTGGTTCAAAAATGACTTTATTCTTTTTGAACCATTGACTGTTGGCTCAAGGGTTAAATTCTAATCTCGAGATTTTGATGATTAAAACAAAACAAATAAATTTAAATTATATTATTTGTGCAAATAATATTTTATGCAGATTACATATGGAAAGTAATAAATGAACAAGGCAAGTCCTACAAATTCAAGGATTATGAAGAATTTTGAAGACTCTAGTGGTTAGACTTTTAGGAATTATTGTAGGATAGAGAGAACATTTAATTATAAGCACAAAAATCAATTTTCTCTCATCAAAATTATTTTTCAAAAATAGTTCTTCAAAATAAATATTTTCGTTCCTTGATTTTACATTAAAAATCATTTTTCGAATTCTCTTAAGATTCGAAATATTCGAATTACGAAAATTAAAGAGACTTTGTCTCTAACAATTTTTGGTAATACGAATAACTTGAATAAAGATCTTATGCACTTCATTTTTGGAAACAAAATCTTTTTGAAGATCTAAGAATCTTGATTTATCTTCTTACCTAAAACGAAGAAAGATCTTATTTTAATTCGTTTTAGTAAGAAAAATCTTTTCGAAAAATATTTATTCACGTATTTACTTTCGAAAATCTTTATTGTAAGGAAAGAAAGATTGTCTCTTATTTTCTTACCAAAAAGAAAGAATATTGACTCAAAAGATTTTGGTAACAAGGATTTCCGTATCTTCTAAATAAGGAAATTCAATATTCTGATTTCAAAAATAGATTTTCACTTTCTAAAAACGAGAGTTACAAACCTCTCTATAAAATAACATTTTCATTCTTGAAAAACGAGGAAGAAAGAGTTTTCATTTTAAGAGTATTCATCCATTGATCATATCCTTTATCTCTCAAAACTTACTCTCTACCCCCTTATTTCTTTTTATCTTTATACTTTACATTTTATGCTTAAAAGAGAAAAGAAATTTTCTATAACAACTTGTTTTGAAAAACAGTTCTGTTTTCTAAACGATTTTCTAATCTGAAAAATTATTTTTCCTGTGCTTATATTTGCATTTCTGTCTGTCTATTTAGATTCTGTAATCTTTAGTAGATCGGTTTCTTTTTGATAAACATCTGTGTAATAGCTTAGGTGAGAAGCTATTGTGAAAGAACTTATCAAGCGACCTTCTCCGTAAGAGAGATTCTAATGTCTTGAATTGAGTTTCTATACTCTGCCAAAAACAGAAAGGGTTGAGGTTAACTAGAACCTTTGGAAAATCTAGTGGGATAAAGGGTAGATCTAGGTGTTGATCTATTGCCTTGTACTGTTGGTTTGTCTCTTACCCTTGAAAAGAGATAACATAGTTGAGGATCTCAAGATGAGTGTTGGGGAGTGGATGTAGGCGGGTTAGTGTCGAACTACTATAAATCACTGTGTTGATCTTTTTATTTTTCTGAAGTTCTGCTTAATAATATTTTACTCACACTTCTATTTATACTTTAGAAATGCTAAAGTTGTTAATGTTTTTGATGTTCTAATCTGAAATAAGTCTTATCTTTGCTGAACATTAGAACTTTAGACTTCTAGTCAGTGAATATACCAAGTTCTAAACGGTTCTTCTATTTACAGTATATTTCACTTCTTGGGTTTCTAATCAATTTTCTAAACTTGATCAAAACGTTGTGAAGCAGTTCAGATTTCGATAACTGTCTCTCACACAGTCTTTTTAAACTTTATGAGGAAGTTCTAATCACAATTGCTTTCCGTCATAAAGCAGTTTCAATATTAAAATAAGACATTGTGAAGCAGTTCTAATTAATAACGATATATATTTTGGAACAAAATAAGCACTCAAAAAATGACTTATATCTTAAAACAGAGGGAGTACAATCTAATAAAATTTTAAGTCTGACTTACTTTTAATTTAACTTTAATTTTAATTAGGATATTTAATTTTATAAAATTTCAAGTGTGACTTAATTTAGTCCTAACCTTTTGAATGAATTTGGTTCCAATTTTAATTTAATTTAGTGTATACGAGCGCATGACCCAGCGCGATGCGCCAGTTAATTATCATAAATTATATATTTATAAATATAATTTTAAAGTTGTGTTACAATATAATGAAATTTGACATTTTATAATAAAATTTTATGCATGATACTTTATATTTGTTGACTTCATACGTAATGATTTAACTTGTAGACCATATTATGAATATTATATTGACGTTATCATATACATGTAATTATATAATAAACCATAATAGTACCAATACAATTTGATAATGCTACTTCTAGTAGAGTTTTATGAAAATATTTGTTATCACACAAATATAAATACATTTTTCCAGGTGAAAGTCCGTATATGTTCGTTTTTATCTCGGCACAATTTTATTATAAATTTTTTTAACAGTACAATTTTATTTTCAACCTATAATAATTTAAAAATATTTTTAGAATAATAATAATAATAATAATAAAATTATTGATGAAATTAATTTCATCATTAATTTATTATTTAAATAATCATCAAAGATATTTTATATTCATAATTAGTTAAAAAAATAAGTACATAAAATATTATAGACAATAAGAAATTTTTCTTTTTTTTTTTTTTTACATTTATACGAAGTGATATGTACATCTAAATATATAGTAAAGGTTAAAATTAGTGTTGTGTTTATTATCTTTAAGTAAGTTACTTATTTTAATTTTAAAACTCATTATTTTGAGTAAAAATTAATATTTTATCCATTTATAAAATTTTCAATGTGAATATACACAAAGTAAAGGTCTTTTAATGTGGATCTATTAGATATATAATATTCCTCAAATGAAAAAAGGCAATTTGTATAAATAAAATTAGAACTAATTTATTAATTTTTTGTATCTTTAAAATTTTAATTGAGTCAATTTAGAAAAAAAAATAAAAAAAAAAGTTATATAGATATTATTATTTTTGGATTTAAATAAGATATCAAATATTATTATTTTATTGATTGGACTAATAAAAGAATAAATAAACATAGTTTGAAAAATAGCATTAGTAGATCTTTATATATGTTTATAACATTAACTTTTAATTTGCTTGAAAAAAATTATTATCGATGCCTAATAATTAATGTTCGATGGATAATTGTTTATTATAAATGTACATATTGATAGTACTTAATGTTAACAATATGTATGTATATATATGTTTGTACCAAAATTTTTAAATTCTAATGATTTCTACGTTATGAGAGAAGATATGAAAAAGTATGAAAATAAATCAAATTAAAGAAAAAAATTAGCCATTAATAACTTTGATACTAAGGGTGGCCACAGTTCCGGAACCAGCGGTTCCAGTTCCAAAAAAACTAGAACCGGAACCGAACCGAAAGTTTCGATTCCGGTTCCAGTTCCGGTTTGGAACCGAACGGTTCCGGTTCCGGTACGGTGACCAAACTGATGGTTCCAATCTGTTTTCCGGCGAATCGCATAATTTTAAATTTTAAATTTTGAAGACCGGTTTTAAAATATATATATATATATATATATATATATATATATATATTTGAATATAAAAAATTAAAAAATACACCTAAAAAATTAAAAAATACTTCAATTAAATTTATTTTTTTAAAGACTTGAACATAATTATTTTTTTAAAAAAAAATTTTCAACTGAATTTGTTTTTTGTTTAAAAAAGTTTGAACATAATTTAAAAAAAAAAAAAGGCTTGAACTTAATTTTTTTTTTTTTAAAATTAAGTTGCCTACGTATCCTCTTGGGGTTTAGAGGAATCAAAGCCCACGTAGTTCTTACTTACTTTATACCAATTTCACATTTTTTACCTTAATCGCTATTTGCACCACCGGTTGATGTTCCCGTTGAGGACCCATCGTATAAATCATATAAATCTTCATTTTCTTTTGGATTTTCTTGGGCTCTTAGTTCGGCCTTGCTCCAATCATCCACGCATGATTGTGCTTCTAATGAATCGGGTGTCATAAGAGATCGTGTTTCATCAAGTATGTTTCCTCCTTGACTAAAAGCTTGTTCAACCGCAACAGTGGAGACCGGAGCTGCGAAAACTTATTTTGCAATTAAAGAAAGAATTGGAAAAGTATTTGCGTGACGACTCCACCAATCTAAAATTGGAAAATCAGTATCTGCATAATCATCACTAAATTCAAAAGAAGTAGTTAGATAATTATCAAATTCAGAAAAAGAACTGGATTCCCTTGTTCTTTTTTGTCTTTGTAGTAAAACTTGTTGAGCAACACCAACACCTCTTACCCTTTGTGTTGGAAATTGTTGAATATTAGATTGAGAAGAAGTAGAAGTAGATGAACTAGAAACTTGAACAAATTCATTATATAATTGCATAATATTTTGTTTAACTTCATGCATTACTACATTTATATTAACATTATCTTCTACATCAAGATTTAATGCTTCATAATAAATAGTCAAATAATCACATAAAACATCAATTTTACATCTAGGATCAAATACAATAGCAACAAGATAAAGGGGTAATATATTTTTAAAATAAGATAACCATTTTTTTTTTCATTGAAAAAATACAATTTTTTAATACATCATCATTTTCAAATTCTTGGAGTGCACTAACAATATTAATACACATAGGTAAAAATAAATGAGATGTGAGATAATAAACCCCACTAAATTTATAAGTAGCATCATTAAAAATTTTTAAAATATCTAAAATTTTTGCACAAATATCCCAATTTTGTGGATATAAATTAATATCCTCAATATTATTAGTAACAAAAAAGCATAATAATTCTTTATAAGAAAAAGACTCGTTTAGTAATTCATATGTTGAATTCCAACGAGTTGGGACATCCATTGGAAAACGTTTTGGTCTTTTATTATTTTCTTTACAAAATTTAGCCCAACTTTTCATCATTTGGGGATGTCCCCATAAATATGAAATAGCTTTTTTAATTGGAGAAATAAAATATTCAAAAATTTTTAAACCATTTTGTACACATAAATTTAAAACATGGCATGCACATCTTATATGAAAAAATTTTCCACCAATATTTGGTTCACAAATATTTTTAAGTTCAATAATTGATTTAGTATTTGCAGAAGCATTATCAAATGAAATTGAAAAAATTTTTTTTGTCAACTTATATTCATCTAAAATTGAAACAATTATTCTATAAATATTATTTGCAGTATGTTTATGTCACGACCCGTTTCCATGGGCCGGACCGGCACTAGGGCCCAGGTAAGCTTAAGGCCCCCGAGGCCCGTAGTAAGCCTGAAACACTAAAATTTGCTATTTCAATGTAATTTCAGCCCATATTACAAAAAAAAAAAAAAAAAAAAAAAAAAAAAAAAGAAAAAAAAGATAAACCTCAAGATTTTATTACATCTCGGCCCAATTAACAAAACATCACATTTCTAATATGGGCTCACATAATTATCTAATCTATAATAATAGACGACTAAAAATATACAAATCCTACAACTGCGGGTCACTAACTAATAGATATACATAGAGTTTTATACATCTAGATACATAGCAAAATAATTATTGAACTAGTAAAATTTTCTTTCTAGCCTTGCAGCAAAGGAACATAGCTTGACCGAATTAAAGAGAAACTTACTTCCTGAAAAATTAAACAAGACTTGTGAGTTTTCTAAGGAGAAATAATTATTGCACAACACACGCAGTCACACAAATGTGTAAACATATCGATCTAGTCATCCGACTAGTTATATGCTCACGCAGCCAGTCACACAAATGGCAAATCACCAGCACTCACAATCATTAACATTTTCATATAATCACATCACGTGGATATTAGTCAGTGGAGTCACCGAAACCCCCGATGAGTCGTCCTCCCACATGGCTCATCCTCTCATGTCTGCACCAGGGAGCCGATCCCCCATTCTGGCCGACCGGTCTAATCCTCACTTGACCAGTCCTCTCATTGTTTTTCCATTCTCTCTTTTCTTTTCCATACCAACAGGAGGTGACCCGGTCGTCTCCATAATCTAGATCATCAGGCGCTCACAACAGGAGGCCACCCTGCGGGCTGCGATCAAATCTAGATTATCAGGTGCGCCCAATAAAGAGACCAACCTGTGGTTTTCCATATCACACAGAGCATAGCAGTAGGTGCACACGGGGGCGCCGATCTCCCATTTACCCGGCCAAATTTCATATCATATTCAGGATCCATATCACAAATACCATTCTCACAAACCCATGGTAACCCACTTCATCCCAATTCCACACAAACAAATCACAGTATAGTCACAGCACAAATAATCAGACAATTCATTCATCATAATACACCAATTTCATCCAAGTGCACAATTAAACATCCATTTCTCGAATGCAACTAAATAATTAAATAGATACTATTAACGGTAAACAATAACGATAAAATAAATGATAATAACAATAAACAGTAGCAATGAAAATAAATAAATAATTAGAGCACTCTATTAATCATGTATTAAGTTATAGAATTAATCTAAATAAACTTATTAATTAAAACTAGTCTAGGTTCTATTGAAATTTCGGCAGCATCCCCCCTAAAAATAGGACTATCTACCTGTTTAAATATCACAATAATATTATATATATTTATCAATCAATGCACACAGCCCATCCATCGGGCAATCAACAATTTAAGTCCCATCCTCCTTTCAGTACAAGCATATCACACCTTACCTTACTGTAAGACATGGCATGTCGCCCGTAATATACTTAATAAGCACTTAAGTCTTATAAATGCTTACTAAGTATACTACAAGGGACTTAATACTGTTGATTCTTTCAAATTATATCTTGTAGAAAAGTAGATTTAATTATTAAATGTAAAACTCCTTTTGGTTCTTTCATCTGTTATAAAGAAATGTCTCTTTTTTTTTTTTCGTAATTTACTAAACATATGAAACATAACTTCCATTAAGCTCAATATGATTTCTTAAACATCAATTATATTAGCAAAAACATAAAATGGTTCCATAACCCATAAGCCCATGGATGGTTTAATTACATACTGAAATCGTTTTCAAACCTTAGACACATAATAGAAATTCATACAATCATAATTTACATGTATCTGCTCAAATATACATAGATGTTCTGTTAATATTTAATACATCATACATATTCCAAAAGAAGTCAAATATACAATAGCTACATCAGTAGCATACTATCTACATCAAACAAAAACGATCTTCTCCTAGTTCTTTTTCCTTGCCTTTTTCCTGCGATAGCACAAAAGCAACTATCGCTAAGCATTTTGCTTAGTGGTGTACTATTATAAAACAAACACAAATTTATCAAATCAAACTCTTTATATGAAATAATGAAGCATAAGTCATAAACCCACCATGTTAAAGGAAATAAGAAAGAAAAAAAAAAAACAATACCATTTAAATCATAAATTCATAATGTAGTCTTTACAGCTTTTATAGAATCAATTCCGAGGGCCATCAGTGTCTAATGTGCACATCTAGACCTGCTATCTACAACCTCAATCTGTGATATGATTTCAACAGAAGAGGGAGCAATCTACAACCTCAACATGGAGGGAGAATTTCATATCAATCATATATCATCTAGTGATGATATCCATGTTCAATCGATCGTAATATCAACTTCAACAAATGAAGTGATATTCGGGGTAATAACCATGTCTATATCAGCTGTAAGACTTTCAAACCATTCCATTCATGTAATAATATTAAAATCACTGTGGGCAACATTTCATTTCGCAAACACTACTAAAATCATTCAATCATGGCCACCCCTCATACTACAGTTATCAATTGGCCAACATCCTCCTCTTTCAAGGTATAAGAATCATAAAATTCATTTACATATGTCATTAGGTCATATGCTTTCAAAATAAGCTTTGTTCTTTAAAAACATATGAAATCATTAATACTTTTTATAGTTATGATTCATAAAGTAAATCCATTGAAAATATTTTGCAAAATCAATATCATTTTGTTTAAATAAAAGTAGGAAAGGCATAGTACACTAACCTGAGCTAGAAGGTTCCCCTAGCCTTTTTCCTCTAGCAACCACCCTCTCCTCAACTCCTTTTCTCTTAGAAGCTGTAGCATGAGATTAATACTCATATTAACTTCATACTACATAATATACACACACGCACTTCTATAGGAATGCAAATTAAGCATTAGAAAGTAGTGTCATGCTTTTTCTTTCCGTTTCACTATGCTTGTCTAAGTGTCATATGACTTTATTTTAAGCATGAAACACTTCATATCCAACACTTAACCACATCCTAGAAACATACTACTAACAATTAAAACAATAGAAGTCAATGGCATGCTAAATTCATTCAATGTTTATGAAATGCAGAATTTCAGCATATGAGCAGCTTGCATTCCGTTGGCTATATCTTAATTTCCTCATATCCATTTGCCCTGAAATTTTTACAGAATGTTCCCAACATCTTAGAGTACTTCCCTGTAAAATTTCATAATTTTTAAAGCTCATTTGCATTTTCAAATGACATAATTATAGAATCTGAATTTCAGTTTTTCTCATGCTGAGCAGCCTGCATTGATTTAATTATAACTCCGTTTCCTTTCATCCAATGGCCTTTCCCTTTTAACACGACCTACCCAACATCTCACCTATCTCCATATAAAATTGCATGAATTTTGAAGTTCATTTGCTTAGTCAAATAGGTCAATTACAGAAGCTGAAGTTCAGACAGCCCAACTGTAACAGGTCCAACAATGATATGTTTGCTTAAGCATTCTCAACTCACTTCCAGCACAAATTCATGCAATTCAACTCTTCTATTACTTACATAACATCATAATATAAGATATATCAGAATCCCTAGGTCATGGCATATCAAATACAAACTCAAAATCATCCATCTTGGTGAATTATGCAAATTAGACTTTGAATTCATGCATAACTAGTTTCACTCATCTTAAATCACCTTAAACTCAAGTCTAATCACTTCATCTTCACCAAATCAGAATGAACAAGCAAGCACCTCACTTCAAAGTTCATGGAATTCAAAAATTAATCCATAGAAAAGAAGGAGGAAGTGAAGATAACTAACCTTTTCTTAAGAATTACTTGAAAATTCCTTGATTTTCACCTCCTTTTTGCTTGATTTTAATCAAAACTCTCCTCCTCTCTTCTTGAAACAACCCGAATTTCTAATTTTATAACATTTTCCAATTGAATTTTATGTACCGACAGCCTGGAAATTAATATAAATATTTTAGTATGAATACTGTGAAAAACCGAACCGAAAACCGATTGTAAAGCCGTGAACCAATCACAAAATCGAAGATTTGGGCCGAACCGAACCGAACCGGACCGGTTCGACCCAAACCATCTAGAATTTTCTTTTCTTTCTATTTCTAGCGCACCTCACTCCCCTTCCCCATTTTCTTCCTGCGCTTCCCGATCTCCGGCGACACCATCTCCGCCACCTTCTCCTCCTTTTCTTTCTTCTTCTTCTTCTTCTTCTTCTTTTCCTTTTCTTTCTTTCTTTCTTCCCCCTTTCTTCTTCCCTGCACCTGCATTCGCACCACTGTCCAGCAGCTCCAGCAGCTCCAGTCGAGCGCCCACTGCCGTTCTCACTGCCGCTCGTCACCGGAGCAGCTCCGTTGCTCGTTCCGCCTTGTCCTAGCTCACGCAGCGCCACAGATCGCGCAGTCAGGCCCTCTGTCAGGACTGGCGCGCCCACAGCAGCAGCTCCAGCTGCAAGTCTCGCTGCCAGCCGCCTCTCTTCGCCTCTCTCCGCCTCTCTCAGCCACTGCCAGTCAAGTTCGATCACCGGCAGTCATTGCTTCTTTACCCGACTCGCGTAAGAAATTTTGATCTAGCATAATTAATTAACGTTAATAGTGTTAATGTTATTTAGTTAATTTAGTTAGTTGGGTTAGTTAATGTTGTTAGTAGTTAATTAATTAACATTAATTGTGTTAATGTTAATGTTATTTAGATATGAAATAATAGCTAATTAAATTAATTAAGTTAATATTAGTTAATTAAACTTAATTAAATTAACTAATATTAGGTAATGAAATCAATTTTATTATTTGTAATTAATTAATCTAGCTAAGTTAATGGTAGAAATGTTAGTTAATTAAATTAACCCTATTATTTGTGGTTAATTAATGTAGTTAATTTAAATTGGTAGATGTGAGTAGTTAATAGCTTTATAATTTTATTGTTAATTTAATTAAGATATAATGTTATTGTAATGTATAAAATGGATTGTGTGGTGATGTTGAGATTAAGGAGGATGGGAAAATGTTGTTTGATTAATTGCCCGACGGATGGGCCGTATGAATTGAATATTTGTGAGACTGTTGATATTTTAACAGGTAGATAGTCCAATTTTTAGGGGAGATGCTGCCGAAATTTCGGTAGAAAAATAAAAACAAAATTGGGTATAAAAATAAAATAAATTTCGGTAGAAGGAAATAAATAAAATAAAATGATAATAATAAGAGTTATGTTAGAAAAGGAATTAATATAGAGAATAAATTAAGTATAGAAAGTAAGAATATAAAATAAAAATCATTAGAAGTAAATAAATATTTTATCTGATATAATTATTTTCTGGTGTCATTCTCTGAATTTCTTAGATCGCCCGGGTCCATCTAGTGCTCCTCCAGGACAGGATCAAAGCTAGAACTCCACTTTCCATCACTGTGAGTAATGATAAATAATGCATACCAACATGCATTTGCATAGCATATATTTTTTTTACAAACCTTATATATAGATATAAAAATATATGCATATATTTTTATAGTAAAACTCATATTTATTTTATATTGCATAATTGTATCTTTGGATGTATTTGGTGTAGTACGTTGAACAATTGTTTGAATAATTGTGTTGTGCATATATTGTGATTTGTTTGTGTGGAATTGGGATGAAGTGGGTCACCATGGGATTGTGAGACCGTACCGTTATATGGATCCTATATGATACCGTTAGCCGGGTAAATGGGAGATCGGCGCCCCCGTGTGCACCTACCGTTACCGTTACCGTTAACCACGGGTTAGCTTCTCGTTGTTGCACACCGGACAGTCTAGATTTGATCGCAGCCCGCAGGGTGGCCTCCTGTTGTGAGCGCTTGATGATCTAGATTGGATGGAGACCACCGAGTTGCCTCCTGTTGGTATGAAAAAGAAAAGAGAGGATGTAAAAACAATGAGAGGGCTGGTCAAGTGAGGATTAGACCGGTCGGCCAGTATGGGGGATCAGCTCCCTGGTGCACATGTGAGAGGATGAGCCATGCGGGAGGACGGCTCATCGGGGGTTCGGTGACTCCACTGACTAATTTCCACGTGATGTGATTTCTTGAAGGTGATATGGTTTGTGGGTGCTGATGTTATGCCATATGATTGATTTTTGTGTGATCATTTAGTATGATAGGGCGCATTTCGTGTGACTGTATGTGGTGTGTATTATTTATTATTATTCACTGAGTTGCAAGACTCACCCCCCCTTCTCTCCAAACTTCTCAGGTAATAGGAAGTTGCCGATCCAACGGAAGCTCTGCAATCTTCTCCGCAGAGTTATAAATGTAAACTTTATATTTCTGTTATTTAAATTTGAATGTATTAATTACCCTATTATCAGATTACTATTGATCTCCGCAGGTTTAGGATTGTGTATTTTGATTAGGCTTGCCGTATGTGTTCTACTGAAATGACATGTTATATATTAGGCGTAGGCATATTAGTACACGCATACTCTGAATATGACTTATCATAATTAGGCCCAAATTTAAACTTCAATTGAGATATTTAAATTTTGGGCCGGATTGTATAATAATTATATTTAAACCCTAGTGGTATGGGTTTACTGTTATTATTACTGGTGTGGCATGTATAGGTAGAGTAATTTAGGCTTACTACGGGCCTCGGGGGCCTTAAGCTTACCTGGGCCCTAGTGCCGGTCCGGCCCACGGAGACGGGTCGTGACAAAGGTGGTATCAGAGCATAAGTTTAGAAGTCTAGAGACAACTGCGGAGTTATTTCTGTCACGCCTTGATATAGTATCATTTGCCTCTTACATTTCAGCGTGATCACCGCTAGAGTCATATTTTAAGCTAGGCTGATAAATATAATTGGTGTTAATAGAATTGGTCTTGTTATGTTATGATAAATTTTGTTTTATACTTTAAATTTCAGCATGGTGAATACTAGGAGAAGAGCATCCGAAAATGCGGAGCGAGAAGCTCCAGATGAGGCCTCTTCCAGACGTTTAGTCCCTGCTAGACGAAGAAGGGGTAGACCTGCAAGACACGAAGTCAATCAAGATGAAGAGGAGCAAGGGAATCAAAATGAGGAATTTGTAGCTGAAAATCCCCCTGGAGTAAATGCATTATTGACCGGACTTCAGCAAGCTATAACGGCTATGAATAATATGTTGATACAACAACAGCAGTTATTTCAGACTCAGCAGCAACAGCAACAGATGCATCCACCTATGCCCGATCCAGCAACGCAACCATTTCAGCCGGTTCCACCTCCTACTGTTCCGAGGGCTGCTAACGATAACCTTTATGACAGGTTCATTCGTTACAAACCACCTAAGTTTACAGGCACTGAAGATGCTTATTCCTTTGTGGCCAGAATCAGAGAATTTTGCATTGAGCTGGGTTGCGATGAAGAGAGATCCATCGTATTTGCGGGTCGCAGGATGGAGGGTGTGGCTGAAAGGTGGTTCAGAGATTATGTTTTGCCTTTTGTTAGTGGAATGACTTGGGAACAGTTTTCTTCTCTCTTTATGAACCGCTTCGTACTAGAGGGGACCAGGAGGGCTAGAATGAGAGAATTTGAGTCCTTGGTTCAGGGTAATTTGTCTGTGGATGAGTATGCTACCAGATTTATAGAGTTGAGCAGGTATGCTCCGGGGTCCATACCAGATGAGGGCACTAAAATATACAGGTTCATCAGTGGTTTAAATGCAGTGTATGCTAGTCTGTTCCAGCAGAAGGGACAAGATTTTAATGCTGTAGTAGATTTAGCCAGACAAATGGAGGCCAAATACATTTCTGATGGACTTATCGCAGCCAGAAGGGGTGACAGGGCCGTAGCTCCACTTGAGACTTTAGGCGTACCAGGGATGAGTGGATCCTTTGTAATGGGTGCTCGGTCTTCGAGTTCTCAACTCCAGGGAAGAGGAAATTTTGGCAGAAGAAAAGATAAAAGGAGACAGTGGCCAAGAAAGAGTACTCATTCAGGTGCTTCCAGCAGTGGTCACAGTTCAGGTAGTAGTAGACCGAGTGTGACTGTCTGTCGCAGGTGTGGCAAGGCTCATAAAGGAGAGTGCGACCTTGATTCTAACACCTGTTTTAGGTGTCATCAGACGGGGCACTATGCTAGAGACTGCCCATTTCCTCCGCCTCGATTTATGCCGCCCTAGTCTTCCATGGGTAGTGTGTCCAGACCTCCCTTCTCTACACCGTCGGCATCTGGTACTAGACTTATTGGCCAACAGGGCCGTGGCTCTATTGGTAGGGGCAGAGGCCAGAGTTCGGGACAGAATTTGCATGCTACTGGAGCACCGCCCCGACTCTTCCATTTGACTCCGGGAGATGCTCAGGCATCTAATGCCGTGGTGGCAGGTACTTTCATTATTTGTTCTTTGGAAGCACGAGTATTATTTGACCCTGGTGCCACCCATTCATTTGCATCTCCTAGGTTTGCTATGAAATTAGACAGAGTGCCCAATCAGTTAGACATTCCTTTGCTGATATCGACGCCTTTAAGTGAAACTATTTATACTAATTCAGTCATCTTAAACTGTCCTATTGTTCTTGAAGGCGTAGACTTACCTGCAGATCTAATTATCTTAGATGTGATAGATTTTGATGTGATCTTGGGAATGGATTGGTTAGCAAGGTACGATGCAGAGGTCCATTGTAAAAGGAAAGAGATTGTTTTTAATCTACCAGATGGCAAGAAACTTGTTTATAGAGTAGAGAAGAATATAGCTCCTTATAATCTGATTTCTGCAATCAGCGCTAGAAAACTGTTGAGGAAAGGCTATCAAGGGTACTTAGCGTTGGTAAAGGACACCACGACAGAAACTCGAAAGGTTGAAAGTATACCGATCGTGAATGAGTTCATCGATGTGTTTCCAGAAGAATTACTCGGTCTTCCTCCAGACAGGGAAATTGAATTTTGTATTGACCTGATCCATGGCACAGAACCTATTTCCATGCCACTGTATCGAATGGCACCAGCAGAATTAAAAGAGTTGAAAGAACAGTTGCAGGAACTGTTGGATAAGGGTTTCATCAGACCAAGCACTTCGCCTTGGGGTGCTCCAGTCTTGTTTGTGAAGAAAAAGGATGGTTCGCTTCGCCTATGCATTGATTATAGGCAATTGAATAAGGTGACCGTGAAGAACAAATACCCGCTTCCTCGAATCGATGACCTGTTCGATCAATTGCAAGGAGCTACATGTTTCTCTAAGATTGACCTTAGATCCGGTTACCATCAGCTCAAAATCAGAGAACAAGACATTCCTAAAACGGCTTTCAGAACCAGATATGGTCATTATGAATTCCTTGTCATGTCCTTTGGACTCACCAATGCCCCAGCAGCTTTCATGGATCTGATGAACCGTGTCTTCAAGCCATACTTGGATCGGTTTGTGATTGTGTTCATAGATGACATTCTAGTTTATTCTAGAACTGAAATAGATCATATATACCATCTGAGAATTGTGCTACAAACTCTGAGGGAGCATCGGTTGTATGCTAAATTTTCCAAATGTGAATTCTGGCTGGAAAGTGTAAATTTCTTGGGTCATGTGGTATCTAAGGATGGAATCATGGTTGATCCCAAGAAGATTGAGGCAATCATCGATTGGCCGAGGCCGACTACTGTCACTGAAATTCGCAGCTTTCTGGGTTTGGCTGGCTATTATCGCCGTTTTGTGCAAGACTTTTCTCGAATAGCAGCACCATTAACCAAATTGACCCAGAAGAATGCTAAGTTTGTATGGTCCGATTCTTGTGAAGCAAGTTTTCAGAAGTTGAAAGAGTGATTAACCACAGCTCCGGTATTGGCCTTGCCATCAGGTGATGAAGGATACGTAGTGTTTTGTGATGCATCCAGAGTGGGGTTGGGATGTGTTTTAATGCAGCATGGTCAAGTAATTGCATATGCTTCCAGACAGTTGAAGAAGCACGAGCAGAATTATCCTACTCACGATTTGGAAATGGCAGCGATCATTTTCGCACTAAAAATATGGAGGCATTACTTGTATGGTGTATCCTGTGAAATATACACTGACCATAAAAGTCTAAAGTATATTTTTGAGCAGAGAGATCTAAATCTGAGACAGAGGCGCTGGATGGAGTTCCTTAAAGATTATGATTGTACCATTCAGTATCACGCTGGGAAGGCTAATGTAGTAGCAGATGCTCTAAGTCGAAAGTCTTTGGGAAGCTTAGCTCACATTTCGGTGGAAAGAAGGCCGTTAATTCGGGAATTGGATGACATGCTTGATGAAGGCCTTAACTTAGAAATTCCTGCTTCAAACTGTTTGTTGGCTCATTTCAGAATAAGACCAATGTTGTTTGACAGAATTAAAGTCGCTCAAGATAGAGACCCGCAAATGCAAAGAATTTTGCAAGAAGTAATTACTGGCGGATCAGGAGACTTTTTGTTAGACAATGAGGGCGTACTCAGGAAGGGTACTCGTGTTTGTGTACCTGATGTTGATAATCTCAGAAGGGAAATCTTAGATGAAGCCCACTATGCTGCTTATAATGTGCATCCGGGTACCACTAAAATGTATCGGGATTTGAAGGAAAATTATTGGTGGACTGGAATGAAGAAGGATGTAGCAGAATTCGTATCCAAATGTCTCGCATGTCAGCAAGTGAAAGCAGAGCATCAAAGACCTTCTGGATTAATGCAACAATTACCGATACCAGAATGGAAATGGGAAAGAATCACTATGGACTTTGTGGTTGGACTACCGAAAACACCAGGTGGCTATGATTCAATTTGGGTGATAGTGGATCGACTTACCAAGACAGCTCATTTCTTGCCTGTGAGATCCTCTTATAATGCTGACAGGTTGGCAAGGTTGTATGTTAAGGAGATAGTGCGCCTTCATGGGGTTCCAGTATCTATCATCTCGAACAGGGGAACGCAGTTCACTTCGAGATTTTGGCAGTCGTTGCAGAAAGCTTTGGGAACACGACTTGATTTTAGTACAGCTTTCCATCCGCAAACTGACGGGCAATCTGAGAGGACTATTCAAACACTGGAAGATATGCTTCGGATGTGTGTATTAGATTTTGGAGGATTTTGGGACACGCACTTACCATTAATCGAGTTTGCTTATAATAACAGTTATCTAGCAAGTATCGGCATGGCGCCTTATGAAGCTCTGTATGGCAGAAAATGCAGGTCTCCTATCTGTTGGGGGGAAATAGGAGATAAACAACTGGTAGGACCTGAGTTGATTCAAATCACATCTGAAAAGGTTCCTATCATTCGAGACAGGATTAAGACGGCATTTGATCGACAGAGGAGCTACTCCGACCCTAAGCACAGAGAGGTGACATTTCAAGTGGGAGATTTGGTCTTTCTGAAGGTATCTCCTATGAAAGGTGTTCTCCGTTTTGGTAAGAAAGGAAAACTAGCTCCAAGGTACATTGGACCGTATCCTGTAGTTGCACGAATTGGAGAAGTGGCTTATCAATTGGATATGCCTAACGAGTTTTCTCATGTACACCCAGTATTTCATGTGTCCATGCTACGGAAGTACGTCCCCGATCCATCTCATATGTTAGAGTCGCAGGAGATTCAGGTGGGTGAAGATTTGACATATGAAGAGATACCGATTAGCATCCTTGATTTTCAGATTCGTAAACTCCGATCGAAAGAAATTCCTATGGTCAAAGTTTTATGGAGAAATCATTCGATGGAAGAGTGCACGTGGGAAGTAGCAGTTGAAATGCAAAGGAATTATCCTCATCTTTTTCCTTCCATGTAAAAAGTTTTGTACTAATTGTGATCTACTGTAAATGGTTTCTCTTTTGTTGAGTACGATACTTCTTTGTTCCTCATATATACTATGATCTTATCTTGCTTGTTTCAAAATTCGAGGACGAATTTTTATAAGGGGGGGACACTGAAACAACCCGAATTTCTAATTTCAAAACATTTTCCAATTGAATTTTATGTACCGACAGCCTGGAAATTAATATAAATATTTTAGTATGAATACTGTGAGAAACCGAACCGAAAACCGATTGTAAAGCCGTGAACCAATCACAAAATCGAAGATTTGGGCCGAACCGAACCGAACCGGACCGGTTCGACCCAAACCATCTAGAATTTTCTTTTCTTTCTATTTCTAGCGCACGTCACTCCCCTTCCCCATTTTCTTCCTGCGCTTCCCGATCTCCGGCGACACCATCTCCGCCACCTTCTCCTCCTTTTCTTTCTTCTTCTTCTTCTTCTTCTTCTTCTTTTCCTTTTCTTTCTTTCTTTCTTCCCCCTTTCTTCTTCCCTGCACCTGCATTCGCACCACTGTCCAGCAGCTCCAGCAGCTCCAGTCGAGCGCCCACTGCCGTTCTCACTGCCGCTCGTCACCGAAGCAGCTCCGTTGCTCGTTCCGCCTTGTCCTAGCTCACGCAGCGCCACAGATCGCGCAGTCAGGCCCTCTGTCAGGACTGGCGCGCCCACAGCAGCAGCTCCAGCTGCAAGTCTCGCTGCCAGCCGCCTCTCTTCGCCTCTCTCCGCCTCTCTCAGCCACTGCCAGTCAAGTTCGATCACCGGCAGTCATTGCTTCTTTACCCGACTCGCGTAAGAAATTTTGATCTAGCATAATTAATTAACGTTAATAGTGTTAATGTTATTTAGTTAATTTAGTTAGTTGGGTTAGTTAATGTTGTTAGTAGTTAATTAATTAACATTAATTGTGTTAATGTTAATGTTATTTAGATATGAAATAATAGCTAATTAAATTAATTAAGTTAATATTAGTTAATTAAACTTAATTAAATTAACTAATATTAGGTAATGAAATCAATTTTATTATTTGTAATTAATTAATCTAGCTAAGTTAATGGTAGAAATGTTAGTTAATTAAATTAACCCTATTATTTGTGGTTAATTAATGTAGTTAATTTAAATTGGTAGATGTGAGTAGTTAATAGCTTTATAATTTTATTGTTAATTTAATTAAGATATAATGTTATTGTAATGTATAAAATGGATTGTGTGGTGATGTTGAGATTAAGGAGGATGGGAAAATGTTGCTTGATTAATTGCCCGATGGATGGGCCGTATGGATTGAATATTTGTGAGACTGTTGATATTTTAACAGGTAGATAGTCCAATTTTTAGGGGAGATGCTGCCGAAATTTCGGTAGAAAAATAAAAACAAAATTGGGTATAAAAATAAAATAAATTTCGGTAGAAGGAAATAAATAAAATAAAATGATAATAATAAGAGTTATGTTAGAAAAGGAATTAATATAGAGAATAAATTAAGTATAGAAAGTAAGAATATAAAATAAAAATCATTAGAAGTAAATAAATATTTTATCTGATATAATTATTTTCTGGTGTCATTCTCTGAATTTCTTAGATCGCCCGGGTCCATCTAGTGCTCCTCCAGGACAGGATCAAAGCTAGAACTCCACTTTCCATCACTGTGAGTAATGATAAATAATGCATACCAACATGCATTTGCATAGCATATATTTTTTTTACAAACCTTATATATAGATATAAAAATATATGCATATATTTTTATAGTAAAACTCATATTTATTTTATATTGCATAATTGTATCTTTGGATGTATTTGGTGTAGTACGTTGAACAATTGTTTGAATAATTGTGTTGTGCATATATTGTGATTTGTTTGTGTGGAATTGGGATGAAGTGGGTCACCATGGGATTGTGAGACCGTACCGTTATATGGATCCTATATGATACCGTTAGCCGGGTAAATGGGAGATCGGCGCCCCCGTGTGCACCTACCGTTACCGTTACCGTTAACCACGGGTTAGCTTCTCGTTGTTGCACACCGGACAGTCTAGATTTGATCGCAGCCCGCAGGGTGGCCTCCTGTTGTGAGCGCTTGATGATCTAGATTGGATGGAGACCACCGAGTTGCCTCCTGTTGGTATGAAAAAGAAAAGAGAGGATGTAAAAACAATGAGAGGGCTGGTCAAGTGAGGATTAGACCGGTCGGCCAGTATGGGGGATCAGCTCCCTGGTGCACATGTGAGAGGATGAACCATGCGGGAGGACGGCTCATCGGGGGTTCGGTGACTCCACTGACTAATTTCCACGTGATGTGATTTCTTGAAGGTGATATGGTTTGTGGGTGCTGATGTTATGCCATATGATTGATTTTTGTGTGATCATTTAGTATGATAGGGCGCATTTCGTGTGACTGTATGTGGTGTGTATTATTTATTATTATTCACTGAGTTGCAAGACTCACCCCCCCTTCTCTCCAAACTTCTCAGGTAATAGGAAGTTGGCGATCCAACGGAAGCTCTGCAATCTTCTCCGCAGAGTTATAAATGTAAACTTTATATTTCTGTTATTTAAATTTGAATGTATTAATTACCCTATTATCAGATTACTATTGATCTCCGCAGTTATAGGATTGTGTATTTTGATTAGGCTTGCCGTATGTGTTCTACTGAAATGACATGTTATATATCAGGCGTAGGCGTATTAGTACACGCATACTCTGAATATGACTTATCATAATTAGGCCCAAATTTAAACTTCAATTGAGATATTTAAATTTTGGGCCGGATTGTATAATAATTATATTTAAACCCTAGTGGTATGGGTTTACTGTTATTATTACTGGTGTGGCATGTATAGGTAGAGTAATTTAGGCTTACTACGGGCCTCGGGGGCCTTAAGCTTACCTGGGCCCTAGTGCCGGTCTGGCCCACGGAGACGGGTCGTGACACTTCTTGACCAACTTGGGCTGTAAAATGGGTGGAAAATGGCGTGGTTATCTCCACCTCTTCACAATAATATATACTAAACATTATTAAAAATTCCTTCCATGTCCTTTAAATGAAAATTGCACTATAATCCTCCCTTTTGTTTTCCCTTCATCCTTTGGCACTCTAATCTTTTTAATCACTTTACTTTAGTCCTATTAGGTATCAACCAAGTGTATTTAATATTCTAAACCCCACTTAAGAAAGTTCATACTGAAATTACCGTTTTTCGGGTAAAATCGTGCTTTACCAGGAAGTCATTCCTTTTTAACTCACTTTTGATTTCCTTTAATCTTTCAAATTGATTTGTAATCACATTAATTACTATTTAATTAATATTCACATCCTCAATATATAGTGTTTCCCATTATTCTAAGTTTTCCTTTCATTCGGATAACCGAATTCATCGAAAAAGCTAGAATAGCAGGAACTACAAAGTTGAGGATATTACAACTCTTCCCTCCTTAAAGAAATTTCGTCTCGAAATTTTACCTGTTATAAATCTCTGAATAATTGTGGATGTTGTCTTCTCATATCTTCTTCACGTTCCCAAGTAGCCTCTTCTCTGGACTGGCTTCTCCATAACACCTTAACTAAGGGAATCTGTTTATTCCGAAGTTGCTTAACTTCCTTAGCTATGATAGCCACTGGTTCTTCATCATATGTGAAGTCTCGATTAACTTCAATTGATTCTAAAGGCAATATATGTGAAGGGTCCGATCTATATCTCCGAAGCATAGAAACATGGAAAACATTATGAATCTTATCGAGTTCTGGTGGTAAGGCTAACCTATATGGACCAATCCTCTCAAGTATTTCATAAGGTCCTATGAAGCGAGGACTCAATTTTCCCTTTCTACCAAATCTCATAACACGCTTCCAAGGGGAAACCTTAAGGAATACTTTATCACCCACATTATACTCTATATCTCTTCTCTTTAGATCCACATATGACTTTTGTCTATCTGCAGCTGCTTTCAATCTTTCTTTAATTACTTTGATCTTTTCTTCTGCTTGTTGAATAATTTCAGGACCTAGCAATTGCCTTTCACCAACTTCATCCCAACATAGGGGTGTCCTACATTTTCTACCATATAAAGCTTCATATGGAGGCATTCCGATACTGGTCTAGTAACTGTTATTATAAGCAAATTCCATCAAAGGCAAATATTTATCCCAGCTACCTTCAAACTCAAGAACACAAGCTCGAAGCATATCCTCCAATATTTGAATAATCCTCTCGGATTGACCATCTGTCTGAGGATGGAATGCAGTACTAAAATTCAATCTAGTGCCCAGGGCTTTCTGTAAGCTAACCCAAAATCTAGATGTGAATCTTGGATCTCTATCGGAAACAATGGATACTGGCACTCCATGTAGCTTAATTATTTCACCAATATATATTTCTGCCAATTTCTCTAAACTATAGTCTGATCTTACAGGTAGGAAATGAGCACTCTTCGTCAATCTATCCACAATAACCCAAACTGCATCATGTTTCCTCTGAGTCAGTGGAAGCCCCATTAGAAAATCCATAGTCACTCTTTCCCATTTCCATTCTGGAATCTGAAGTGGATGATGTAATCCTGCTGGTACTTGATGTTCTGCCTTGACTTGTTGACAAGTTAGACATTTAGCTACAAATTCAGCAATATCTTTCTTCATACCAGTCCACCAATAGTTCCTCTTCAAATCCCTATACATCTTGGTCCCGCCTGGATGCATAGCAATTGGAGAATCATGTGCTTCCTTCAAGATGAGATGTCTCAAATCTAAATCTGAAGGAACATATAACCGGTCCCAAAATCGTAATAACCCATCTCTACTGACAGAAAATTCTGGTCGTTTACCATCTTGTGTCTCTGAAAGAATCTTTTGATATTCATCATCAGTTAATATT
This sequence comes from Jatropha curcas, assembly GCF_041381405.1. Classification (NCBI taxonomy): domain Eukaryota; kingdom Viridiplantae; phylum Streptophyta; class Magnoliopsida; order Malpighiales; family Euphorbiaceae; genus Jatropha; species Jatropha curcas. The sequence continues at coordinate 20,577,079 of NC_143154.1, forward strand.
GCTGCTCTAATCTGATCAACCAGTAGAGGCTTAACCTGAAGATTAACTAACACCCAATTGTCAAAAATCGTCTCAAACTTCGCATTAATAGACCGTAGATCATGGACTAGAGATAACTCTGTAGTTCTCAGGCTAGCAATAGTCTTACGGCTCAGTGCATCTGCTACCACATTAGCTTTCCCTGGCTGATAATCGATAATACAGTCATAATCTTTTATCAACTCAAGCCATCTTCTCTGTCTCAAATTCAACTCCCTTTGAGTACCCAGATACTTCAAACTCTTATGATCGATGAAGATATAGCATTTCTCACCATAAAGATAATGTCTCCATATCTTCAATGCAAATACAATGGCTGCAAGTTCCAAATCATGTGTAGGATAATTCCTCTCATATGGTTTAAGTTGGCTTGATGCATAAGCAATAACATTTCTATCCTGCATTAACACACAACCTAATCCATTATGAGAAGCATCACTATAAACAGTAAACTCTGTACCTGGAGTAGGCAAAGTCAAAACTGGAGCTTCAGTCAAACACTTCTTCAGCTTATCAAAGCTCTCCTGACATTTATCTGTCCATTCAAATCTAACGTTCTTTCGCAATAGTTTAGTTAAGGGCAAAGCAATGATAGAAAATCCCTTAACAAACCTGCGATAATAGCCAGCCAAACCCAAGAAACTACGAATCTCAGAAACATTCTTTGGTGGCTTCCAACTGGAAATAGCCTCAATCTTACCAGGATCCACTGCAATACCCTCTGCAGATACAATATGACCAAGAAAAGCAACTTGTGCTAACCAGAATTCACATTTAGAAAACTTAGCATAAAGTTGTTTTTCTCGAAGAGTTTGAAAAATAATTCTTAGGTGCTTATCATGCTCTTCTATATCTTTGGAATATATCAGAATGTCATCAATAAAAACCACAACAAACTGGTCAAGGTAAGGTCTGAAGATCGTGTTCATCAAACCCATGAATGCTACTGGAGCATTAGTTAATCCGAATGGCATAACTAGAAACTCATAATAGCCATAGCGAGTCCTGAATGCCGTCTTAGGAATACTCTGCTCTTTAACTCTGAGTTGATGATACACCGATCTCAAATCTATCTTAGAGAATACAGAAGCACCTTTAAGCTGATCAAAGAGATCATCAATCCTTGGCAAAGGATACTTATTCTTGACTGTGACCTTATTCAACTGGCGGTAATCAATGCAAAACCGTAAACTACCGTCTTTCTTCTTTACAAATAGCACTGGAGCTCCCCATGGTGACACACTAGGGCGAATAAACCCTTTATCAAGTAACTCCTGTAATTGTGCTTTCAATTCTTTTAATTCAGTAGGAGCCATCCTGTAAGGAGTAATGGAGATCGGTTGAGTCCTTGTCATAACCTCAATCTCAAATTCAACTTCCCTTTCTGGAGGCAATCCTGGTAACTCTTCTGGAAAAACATCTGGAAAGTCACACACAGTAGGAATGTCTTTAAGATTAGGAGTACCTACCCTTGTGTCAACAATGTGAGCTAGGTATGCCTCACACCCATGACAGATCAATTTTTGAGCTAAAGCTGCAGTGATCACAGATGAAGGAAGTATCTGTCTCTCACCCTGTATTACTGTGAATACTCAAATTTTGAGGCTCTAAAAGCCAGATTTCCCGGCCGCGGCGATGGTGGCCGCCTCACGGAACTGGTCTCGAAATATTTTTTGGAGGTCCGGAACTCCCGGAAAAGCCTCCGGAACGAGAAAAAAAAAAAAAGAGGGGAAAAGGCACGCCCGCCCAGCCCAGGCGGGCATGCCCGCCCTCGAAGGCGGGCAGGGGCGCCCGGGGTCACATTTTTTCCTATAAAAAACGGCTCTGGGGCTCCGTTTTGAGACACTCAGTCTGTGTTGACGGACGCTCCTTCTCCCTATGCTCTTTGCGATTCTTTACTGCTTTCTTGCATTTTTTAATTTTAGTTTTATTTTATTGTTGTGATACTTGGTCACTTAAGATTAAATTAAAATTAATTCCCTTAACGAGGAGCTTAACCTGGAGTTAAGAAGCGGTCGACGATTAAATCAGGTACATGAACTAAACTCTGCCTATTTAATTTTAGCACTTCATGCATGCTTCTTTTCTACTCCTAATAATTCTACAACTGCATAAATGCATCCATGTCATCATTAGGCAAACAAATTGCCTCAATTAAATAAATTTAGGCTAAATGCCCGGTTAATTAATAATCGTGGTATTAAAGCCTAAATCCGACAATAATGGCTTAAAATACCTAGTTAATCAATAACTATGGTTAATCACCTTTATTTCAAACAAATTTGACTTAAGTCCAATTAATCAATAATTGTGGCTAAAGAAGCTTTAATTCAAACACGTTTTTTCCCGGCGATAAATTGCCTACATTACAATTCGATTAATCGATTTTTTCGGCAAACACATTGCCTATAAATTAGATTAACTACTTTCAGCGACAAATCGCTTAAATCAATTCTTTGGCGAAATGCCTTAAAATTAAAATCAACACTTTTGGCAAATAAATTACCTTAAGTCAATCAATTTTGGTGACAATCGCCCAATCATCAACTTTTGGCAATAAATTGCCTAAATCAACTCATTTTGGCTGAAAGCCTTCAAATTAATCAATCTTTTGGCTAAAAGCCTTAATCATTTTGGCGACAAACGCCCAATCAATCGATTTTCGGCAACAAATTGCCTAAATCAATCTTTTGGCTAAAAGCCTTCAGATAAGCACTTTTGGCAAGAATAAGCCCAAGCATCAATTTTTGGCGACAAATCGCCCAACAAAACATCTTTTGGCAAGAATAAGCCCAAACATCAATTTTGGCAATAAATTGCCCAAATCAACTTTTTTTGGCTAAAAGCCTTAAATCATTCAATTTAGGCGACAATCGCCTAAGCAATCATCAATTTTTGGCAACAATTGCCTAAATCAATCTTTTTGGCTAAAAGCCATTAAAGTCAACATTTTTGGCATCAAATGCCTAAAACAATCAATCTTTGGCAAAAAGCCTAAACAAAATGCACAAAGCATACACACACTCATGCATTAAGCATACCCATTCAAAGCCCTTCAAAGAAGGCCTATCGAACTACGTTGACTTTGATCTTCCATTCAAACGGAAGTACGTAGGCACGCTTGGGATTTAACCCCGAGCGGCAAGTCACAATCACTAAAAATTGGTTCAAATTACACTAATCACTTTGCAAAGCATTCATTCATGGTTAGTTTATTAGCATGACATAGTCTCGGGATCCATCTCGGGTTTGCACACCATGCCTTAATCATTGGGTTAATTAATCTAGTAACTAGGTTAATTAAAATTGGAGTCACTTAGGGTTTTTTCCTAGTTTGCCCTAAAATAATTAAACAAGGTGGCGACTCACACATCACGTGCATTTCTTCCTTAGTCACATGCATTCATATGCATTGATATTTGGGGAGGGGTTCACAGTCACTTAGGGTTTTTCCTAGTTTACCCTAAAATAATTAAACAAGGTGGCGACTCACACATTCACGTGCATTTCTGCCCTAGGTCATATGCATCACATGCATTTGGCATTCAGGGTAGGGGTTCACAGTTTGGCGACTCTGCTGGGGAATTATGTAATCTTTTTGCATAAAGTGGACTACAATTGCTGCCTAGACTAACCTGCCCTTCTTTAGGGCATTATTGTACGAAGCTTTGTTTTACAGGGTACCTTGACATGAATCAGGTGTTCTTTCTTTAAGAATACTTGAGGAGGAGATTTGAACTTAAATGACAAATTTGATGAAAACTTTTAAATTTGTTGATTTATTTGCACGATTGAGAATCCTTTTCTCCATTGCATAAAAAAATGAATTTCAAATGAATTTCTTCTCTCTCTGTTCAAACTTCTGAGTCTGGATAGCAAGTAGCGCTGATCGGCAGGTCTCTTTGATTATGTCGACGGACAGCCAAAGCGTCCTCCCTGTTACCGCAAACCACTCCTAATCCTTTTGGGGGTGGCCCATGAGTATGCGCACTGTTGGACCCACGTGAAACTCTTTGTTTCACATGTGGTTAGGTATATCCATACTCAAGGTTCAAGGGTCCCTTATAAGCCAATTCTCTATTTGTGTCATAGCCTATAGAACCTATCCTTTAGCACTGTATGCACTCAATGATACGAATCATATCATTAAACGAAGTATGACGTGATGTTGTGCGCATTCATGACATATCATCTCATTAAAAAAAAACATTCCATTTCAAAACTGGAAAATCACATTTTGACCCCTGAGACCTAAAAAATTACATTTTGGCCCCTAAGGCCCAAAAATTCACATTTGGCCACTAAGGCCCAAAAAATCCTCAATTTGGCCAAAGGCCCAAAACAATTCCCAATTTGGCCCCAAAGGCCCAAAAACTCCCATTTTTGGCCCCTAAGGCCCGAAAATTTCCAATTTGGCCACAGAGGCCCAAAAGTTCGCAATTTGGCCATGGAGGCCCAAAAATTCCCAATTTGGCCTCAAAGGCCTAAAAATTCACATTTTGGCCCTTAAGGCCCAAAAAAAATTTTTTTTTTTTTTTTGAGAACTAGGGGCCTTTCGAAAAGTCGAGGTGTCCAGCCCTAAGCACTTTACCTTACATATCACATCCCATTGGGTCCTATCCTGGGTGTTCCATCCTACCTCACACTATTTCATATACCCTATGAAAATGCCTTATATAGGATAGTCTAACCGTTTTGACTATGTCCTTTCACAGGTACCCCTCCAAAGACCACCTGTACCCGAAACACCAACTGAGCTCTCGCCCACAAGTCCAACAACCCCGATTGCACCAATGGCATCACTGTCTGACATCCAAAACCTCATTGAACAATTGGAAGCCAGAATGGAGGCCAGAATGAATCAGGCATTGGCCGCCCAAAGGACTGCCCTAATAGCTGAACTAGGTGGTGGTAATGGAGCTTCAGCCGGGGGAAGTGGACCTGCTGCCTCCAATCAGGGACCCGGCGCTGCACCGACGTCCTCAAACCCTGTCCTGGATGACATGCCCTCTGGAACTGCTTCTGAGCTGGAAGCTCAGAAAATGAGAGAGAAACTAGAACTCCTGGAAAGGTCTGTCACTGCCTTGAAGACACACAAGGAAGTGGTGGACATGGACTCCTTGTCCTTGTTCCCCGAGGCAAGACTGCCAACCAAGTTCAAGATGCCCAACATGGACAAATTTGATGGAACCACTTGTCCTAAAACTCATTTGAAAATGTATGTGGGTGCCCTTAACCCGTATGGATTGAGCAGCGAGCTCCTTGCTCAGTTGTTCCAACAATCACTCACCGGTGCTGCTTTGAGGTGGTTTGTTAGCCTGGACCGCTCTAAGATGAAAACATGGGAAGACATCTGTAATGCCTTCAATTCACAGTATCACTATAATATGGAGGTGGATGTCACTCGAAGAGAGCTGGAAACTACTAAACAAAAGAACAATGAGCCCTTCTCCTCGTTCCTTTCGAGGTGGAGAGCCAAAGTTGCTCAAATGATCAACCGACCCTCTGAACAGGAACAAGTTGACATAATAATCAAGAATTTACTGCCTGTCTACCAGTCACAGCTTCAAACACAGTACTTGCCTACGTTCCAATCGCTCATTGCGATTGCAACTAAGGTGGAAGACTTAATCCAGTTGGGTCAACTCAAAGAAGACTCATACAAGAAGCAGAATCATGCTGGACTTTGAAAAATCGTCTACAAGACCTGGTTGACAATGGGTCCATCATCACCAAGAGCAAGCTGAACATCAACCAATCTCTTGCCTAGCCATGGGATTAATGCAAAAAAAATCTTGCTGAACAAGAATCGTTCGATCCTTTCGAACTTTTCTTAGAAATGAATGAAGTTTGTGTCTGAGAAGGTTGAGATCAAACCTCCAAAAGAACAAAGGAATTGTTCAAGACCAACAACAACCTGTCTGATCGATTTAAGCAGAACAAAGTCACTTCAGTCAATCCAATCCTAGTCCATCACAGTTCACCTAGAGTCTATCTTTTAGGGTCTAGTTTTTTTTCTTTTCATTTTCATTTCCATTCAAGTTTTCATTCAATTCAAATTTGTAAATCTAAGTGTCTTTTGTACACAAATTTTGTCTTATCAATAAAAAGGGATCAGTTTACGTTCCAATCATGTTTATACTCTTTCCCTATCCTTTCCTGTGAAAGCACAAAAAAAAAATCAGAAAAAATAATAAAAAATTAAAAAAAATGATGACAAAAAGATAATAAAAATTGGCAAAGAAAAATGCATTCATTTGCTCTGCATCAATCAAAGCTGGTGGCATCCTAAGAAGCACCATTGAAGGGGAAGTTTTGAAGGGTAATCATGGAAAGGATCCAGCAAAGGGTACGTAAGACTTCAAACAGTACCGAGGTAAAGCCGATTGAAGGGGTTAGGGCCAGAATGGTTTCTCTGAAAACCCAGGAATGGAAGATTCTCCGACAGAGAGGTGTCTGAATTTTGAGCTTAAAAGCGACAGAATAAAGAAGTTATATTTGGAATTGGGTTGGATCTGCGCGAAGTCGCAATGCCATCCATACACTATTCAAGTCATCTCAGAATCAAGTTGCCTCGAAATTCTTTATGGAGAGGCTGCTTCTAAGCAAGCAAAAGGAAAAACGGGACAAAAGGAACCCCTGGTCAAAAGGAAGCAAATAAGCAAAAGAAAAAATGGCTTAAAAGGAACTTCTGCACAAAAGAAAGAAATCAAGGACAAAGCTACAGGAAATCAAGTTGTCAAAGACAGGTCAACTGCAAGCTCTCCATTAAATTCAAGCCCATCAAGGGTAGATGACAAATCATTTCAGCCATAAGGACAAAGACCAAGCGGCTGCTCACATTTTGAAAGAGCAAGTTAAAAGAAGCAGTCATTTCCACAAACTGGATGACAACAAACACCTTGAAAATCAAGCGCCAGGCATGGCACAAGTACAAGTGTCCTTATAAACAAGGATCATTTCTCAAAACAAGGAAAATGAAGAGCCTCCTCAAAATTCCTTATGGAGAGGAGAACCCTTGAGGAAATAAGTTCCAAGTTCAAAGGAAGATAAAAGTTCGAGAAAAGGAATCAAATTAACCTCAAGAATTCAAACATGGCGAAGCCACAAACTCAAAGCATAAAAGCTTCTTCAACACTCAAGCCACTCAAGTTACCACCACAATGTGGGTATTCAAAACTCTTTGTGATGAATACAAGTCATATTTCAGTCAACCAGTGGTAAAACCACTACAACAACAAAGTCAGATTCGCCTAGGGTCATCATTATCATACGAGCTCGAGTCAATAAGTTGATTCAACATCATCAAAGTCGGGAAGGAATCCCGCAAAGACATCAAGCCGGGAAGGAATCCCGCGAAGAAATCAAGTCAGAAATGAATTCTGCATCAACATCAAGTCAGGAATGAATCCCGCAAAGACATCCAGTCGGGAATGAACCCTGTAAAGACATCAAGCCGGGAAGGAATCCCGCGAAGAAATCAAGTCAGAAATGAATTCTGCATCAACATCAAGTCGGGAACGAATCCCGCAAAGACATCCAGTCGGGAAGGAATCCCGCAAAGACATCAAGCCGGGAAGAAATCCCGCGAAGAAATCAAGTCAGAAATGAATTCTGTATTAATATCAAGTCGGGAAGGAATCCCAAAGAAATCAAATCGGAAATGAATTCCACAATCAGCATTAAGGCGGAATTGAATTTTCCCCCAACAGCAAGTCGGAAATAAATTTCGCACCAAGACGGAAAGGAATTCCGCACTAAAATCAAGTCGGAGATGAATTCCGCACCAGCCGAACACGAAGTTCGCATCCCAGAAGGAACTACGAAAGACCTGATTCTCCCCATCCCCCGAAGAGTTCTTGGAGATACGTAGGCAGCCACAAAGGCGCGGTCACAAACATAAGTTTGCATCATAAATAGCATTTTCTCTTTGCCAATATAAAAAAAAATAAAAAAAAATTAAAAAAGAAAAGAGAAGAAAAGAAAAATAAAAGCTGGAGTTGAAAACCCGAAAGGGCAGCTTCAGGCAAGAATTGAGCCCGCTAGGCTGAAAACCTGAAAGGGCGGTCTAGGCAAAAGTTAGGGCAAAGAGCCTGCTAGAGTCGAAAACCCGAAAGGGCGGCTACTAGGCAAAAGTTAAGGCAAAAAAAAAAAATCCCTTTCAAAGGTCTCCTTGGGAGTATATAAATCATTTTTTCCAGGAATCACTAAGTTCCTTTGAGTCAAAATTCACTACAAGAAAAATTTGAGTCTCTAAATCAAGTCTCCTATAAGTCTCTAAAGTCAAGTCTCCATCACCAGTGGTCATTCCACAACGAGTCACAAAAATCGAGTCATTCTCAAAAGTTCGTTTGAAAGCGTCACTCTTTGAGTCATTCCTCGAAAAAAAAAAAAGAGAGAGAGGAAAATGTCAATTCAATCCCCGGGGTTTCCAAAACAACCCTAAAAATGTCAAACATAATCGTTGAGAGGTAATTCTTTAATACTCGTCCCCACTCGGGCCATCGTTTCTTCGATCCTTTCAGACAAGCGATGTCATCCACATTGTTCGTTTCCTCAAGTCATATAAGTGGCTTTGTTCTCTTTGATTCCTCAATTGATTGGACAAGTACAACACCAATGTCTTGAAGTATTCCATGGTCAGCACCATTCTGGGGGCAAGAAGTGATAAGAACCTTCACCATTCTCCCATCACAGAAGTAATCACGGAATTTTTAGTCTTTCATTAAGAAGAAATTCTACTTCAGCTAATAAGGGCATCAATTCTCTCAAGCAGGGGGCAAAATCCTCCAAGTCGGATTCAGGGGCAAGTGTTATACAAAAAAAAAAAAACATACACAACCCAGGGTAGAACCCAACCATCATCAATCTCTTTTACACAAACCCAGGGTAGAACCCGGTTAATGGTTAACCTTTTCTTTCACAATAAAACCTAGGGTGAAACCCTAACCAATAACCAACCATTTTTCATCCAAAACTAAGCCATTGGATCATCTCGACTTTAGGTGGACCCTTGGTTCTCAAAGAAAAAAACAAATCTCTTTTCAAGCCCTCATTAAGAGGCAAAATCTCTTTCCAAGTCCTCTAAGAGGCAAAATCTCTTTCCAAGTCCTCTATGAGGCAAAACGTCTTTTGAAGCCCTCATTAAGAGGTAAAACATCTTTTCAAGTCCTCTAAGAGGCAAAATCTCTTTTTCAAGCCCTCATTAAGAGGCAAAATCTCTTTTCAAGCCCTCATTAAGAGGCAAAACATCTTTTCAAGCCCTCATTAAGAGGCAAAACATCTTTTCAAGTCCTCTAAGAGGCAAAATCTCTTTTGAAGCCCTCATTAAGAGGCAAAACATCTTTTCAAGTCCTCTAAGAGGCAAAAACATCTTTAAGTTACAAACATAAATCCATGCATTTGATCATTTCAAAGAAAAAAAAAAACCATGGCGGGGTTTCCTCCTCTGCCCATCCTCAAAATTTGCTCCTTCAGATAGCCACTGGCTCTCATAAATCATTTTTATGATAGCCAGTGGGGGGCAACTGTGAATACTCAAATTTTGAGGCTCTAAAAGCCAGATTTCCCGGCCGCGGCGATGGTGGCCGCCTCAAAGGCTGCAGTTGCCTGTGAATACCCTAATTTTGAGGCTCGAAGAGCCAATTTTCCTGGACTGCAAACAGTCCGATCGGACCGGAGGTCATTCAAAAAGTTCACCGGAAGTGTGCCAATATGGTACTTGAAATGTCCGAAAAATTACGAGGATCACGGAACTGGTCTCGAAATATTTTTTGGAGGTCCGGAACTCCTGAAAAAGCCTCCGGAACGAGAAAAAAAAAAAGAGAGGGGAAAAGGCACACAGGCCCGCCCAAGCCAGGCGGGCACGCACGCCCAACATGGGCGGGCACGCCCGCCCAAGCCAGGCGGGCATGCCCGCCCTCGAAGGCGGGCAGGGGCGCCCGGGGTCACATTTTTTCCTATAAAAAACAGCTCTGGGGCTCCGTTTTGAGACACTCAGTCTGTGTTGACGGACGCTCCTTCTCCCTACGCTCTTTGCGATTCTTTACTGCTTTCTTGCATTTTTTAATTTTAGTTTTATTTTATTGTTGTGATACTTGGTCACTTAAGATTAAATTAAAATTAATTCCCTTAACGAGGAGCTTAACCTGGAGTTAAGAAGCGGTCGACGATTAAATCAGGTACATGAACTAAACTCTGCCTATTTAATTTTAGCACTTCATGCATGCTTCTTTTCTACTCCTAATAATTCTACAACTGCATAAATGCATCCATGTCATCATTAGGCAAACAAATTGCCTCAATTAAATAAATTTAGGCTAAATGCCCGGTTAATTAATAATCGTGGTATTAAAGCCTAAATCCGACAATAATGGCTTAAAATACCTAGTTAATCAATAACTATGGTTAATCGCCTTTATTTCAAACAAATTTGACGTAAGTCCAATTAATCAATAATTGTGGCTAAAGAAGCTTTAATTCAAACACGTTTTTTCCCGGCGATAAATTGCCTACATTACAATTCGATTAATCGATTTTTTCGGCAAACACATTGCCTATAAATTAGATTAACTACTTTCAGCGACAAATCGCTTAAATCAATTCTTTGGCGAAATGCCTTAAAATTAAAATCAACACTTTTGGCAAATAAATTACCTTAAGTCAATCAATTTTGGTGACAATCGCCCAATCATCAACTTTTGGCAATAAATTGCCTAAATCAACTCATTTTGGCTGAAAGCCTTCAAATTAATCAATCTTTTGGCTAAAAGCCTTAATCATTTTGGCGACAAACGCCCAATCAATCGATTTTCGACAACAAATTGCCTAAATCAATCTTTTGGCTAAAAGCCTTCAGATAAGCACTTTTGGCAAGAATAAGCCCAAGCATCAATTTTTGGCGACAAATCGCCCAACAAAACATCTTTTGGCAAGAATAAGCCCAAACATCAATTTTGGCAATAAATTGCCCAAATCAACTTTTTTTGGCTAAAAGCCTTAAATCATTCAATTTAGGCGACAATCGCCTAAACAATCATCAATTTTTGGCAACAATTGCCTAAATCAATCTTTTTGGCCAAAAGCCATTAAAGTCAACATTTTTGGCATCAAATGCCTAAAACAATCAATCTTTGGCAAAAAGCCTAAACAAAATGCACAAAGCATACACACACTCATGCATTAAGCATACCCATTCAAAGCCCTTCAAAGAAGGCCTATCGAACTACGTTGACTTTGATCTTCCATTCAAACGGAAGTACGTAGGCACGCTTGGGATTTAACCCCGAGCGGCAAGTCACAATCACTAAAAATTGGTTCAAATTACACTAATCACTTTGCAAAGCATTCATTCATGGTTAGTTTATCAGCATGACATAGTCTCGGGATCCATCTCGGGTTTGCACACCATGCCTTAATCATTGGGTTAATTAATCTAGTAACTAGGTTAATTAAAATTGGAGTCACTTAGGGTTTTTTCCTAGTTTGCCCTAAAATAATTAAACAAGGTGGCGACTCACACATCACGTGCATTTCTTCCTTAGTCACATGCATTCATATGCATTGATATTTGGGGAGGGGTTCACAGTCACTTAGGGTTTTTCTTAGTTTACCCTAAAATAATTAAACAAGGTGGCGACTCACACATTCACGTGCATTTCTGCCCTAGGTCATATGCATCACATGCATTTGGCATTCGGGGTAGGGGTTCACAATTACCACGTCTACATATTCTGGCAGTTTAAATATAATCTTCTTCAGGTCACAATCAACCACTGCCTGATATTTTTTTAACCGATCCATACCCAAAATAACATCAAAATCTCTGAAGGGCATCTCAACTAAATTAGAAAGGAATACATGACCTTGGATCATGAGTGGGCAATCATGATATAATCTATTAACAATAACCTCCTGCCCTAAAGGACTCGATACAAGCACATCATAACCCAATCTCAAACAAGGAACAGATACATAACAAGAAATCCCAACACTAATATAAGAGTGAGATGATCTAGGATCAAACAACACATAAACATCATGATTAAATAAAGAAAACATACCAGCCACTACATCAGCTGAATCGGCATCCTGCCTCTGCCTCATAGCATAAACTCTAGCTGGCCCACCAATAGGCTCTGGTTGATTCACTGTCCCCTGACTACCCGATATGCTACCTCTACCTCTGCCCCTACCTCTGCCTGCAGACTGAGAAGATCCATAACTAGCAGCTAGTCTTTGAATCGATCCCTCTGTGGCTGCATATGCCGTAGTCGTTCTCGGTCTAGGGCAATCCCTCACAAAGTGTCCAACCTCGCCACAGTTAAAACATGCTCCTGTGGTCAACTTACACACTCCTCCATGATATCTACCACAATGAACACAACTACGAGTAACTGGAGGAGCTCGTGGAGGTGGCAATGGTGGTCTGAACTGCCTCTGGCTCTGTGGCCTCACACTACTAGATCTAGGAGGAAATGGACCAAAGAATCTCCTCTTCTTGCTACTAAAGCTACTAGCCCCTAGGAAAGTCCTCCTGACACTCTTCTCCTTCTCTGTAGCCTTTTCTTGCTCAACCTTCTCCTGATTCAGAGCTTGTGATACCAATGCAGAAAAATTCTCATGTTCAAAGCCGATCACATGACTCTTAATACTGGGCTTCAATCCCTGTTCAAATCTCTTGCACCTGTCCCTGCCTGTAACTAACATACGCCCAGCATAATAGCTCAACTGAGTAAACTCCCTCTCATACTCAGCTACAGTCCTATGATCTTGTCTGAGCTGCAGAAACTCCTCTATCCTGGCATCCACATAGGTAGATGGAACATACTTTTTCTTGAACTCCCTCAGGAAGTCTGCCCAAGTCAGAACTGGTGGCTACACTTTGCTCCTAGGAACTGTCTTCCACCACTCATATGCATCTTCCTGAAGTAAAGAGACTGCATAATCATACTTCTGAGCATCATCACACTGGAGCTTTAAGAAAACCCTATCAATCCTCTCTAGCCACTGCTCAGCTACCATCGGGTCAGTGGTGCCTGAAAACTCTGTGGCCCTATACTTAACCAACTTATCATACTGTCTAACTGGCAGCTGCTGCTGCTGTAAGTTACCTGCCATTTGTCTCAATAACGCAGCCATCTGCTGGGCTATAGGGTCAGCAGCTGGTGCAACAGGGACATCAGAACCCTCGGGAGCATCACCAATCTCTTCCTGCCTCGCCTCAGACTGCTCCTCAGGAGGATTAAAATTATCTCCCTGACCAACACCCTCCATACTATCTATCGACAACAAAACGCTCTCTGTATACTATCACAGAAAAACATTCATCTATTAGAATATTGTATGATATAGCTATCCAACAATTAACAGTCATGTCATATTTGAGCAGATTACATTTCACATTTACATTCACAAAACTATGATCCAATATGCAATGAAAACCGCTCTGATACCAAAATAAACATGTCACACCTTACCTTACTGTAACACATGGCATGTCGCCCGTAATATACTTAATAAGCACTTAAGTCTTATAAATGCTTACTAAGTATACTACAAGGGACTTAATACTGTTGATTCTTTCAAATTATATCTTGTAGAAAAGTAGATTTAATTATTAAATGTAAAACTCCTTTTGGTTCTTTCATCTGTTATAAAGAAATGTCTATTTTTTTTTCGTAATTTACTAAACATATGAAACATAACTTCCATTAAGCTCAATATGATTTCTTAAACATCAATTATATTAGCAAAAACATAAAATGGTTCCATAACCCATAAGCCCATGGATGGTTTAATTACATACTGAAATCGTTTTCAAACCTTAGATACATAATAGAAATTCATACAATCATAATTTACATGTATCTGCTCAAATATACATAGATGTTCTGTTAATATTTAATACATCATACATATTCCAAAAGAAGTCAAATATACAATAGCTACATCAGTAGCATACTATCTACATCAAACAAAAACGATCTTCTCCTAGTTCTTTTTCCTTGCCTTTTTCCTGCGATAGCACAAAAGCAACTATCGCTAAGCATTTTGCTTAGTGGTGTACTATTATAAAACAAACACAAATTTATCAAATCAAACTCTTTATATGAAATAATGAAGCATAAGTCATAAACCCACCATGTTAAAGGAAATAAGAAAGAAAAAAAAAAACAATACCATTTAAATCATAAATTCATAATGTAGTCTTTACAGCTTTTATAGAATCAATTCCGAGGGCCATCAGTGTCTAATGTGCACATCTAGACCTGCTATCTACAACCTCAATCTGTGATATGATTTCAACAGAAGAGGGAGCAATCTACAACCTCAACATGGAGGGAGAATTTCATATCAATCATATATCATCTAGTGATGATATCCATGTTCAATCGATCGTAATATCAACTTCAACAAATGAAGTGATATTCGGGGCAATAACCATGTCTATATCAACTGTAAGACTTTCAAACCATTCCATTCATGTAATAATATTAAAATCACTGTGGGCAACATTTCATTTCGCAAACACTACTAAAATCATTCAGTCATGGCCACCCCTCATACTACAGTTATCAATTGGCCAACATCCTCCTCTTTCAAGGTATAAGAATCATAAAATTCATTTACATATGTCATTAGGTCGTATGCTTTCAAAATAAGCTTTGTTCTTTAAAAACATATGAAATGATTAATACTTTTTATAGTTATGATTCATAAAGTAAATCCATTGAAAATATTTTGCAAAATCAATATCATTTTGTTTAAATAAAAGTAGGAAAGGCATAGTACACTAACCTGAGCTAGAAGGTTCCCCTAGCCTTTTTCCTCTAGCAACCACCCTTTCCTCAACTCCCTTTCTCTTAGAAGCTGTAGCATGAGATTAATACTCATATTAACTTCATACTACATAATATACACACACGCACTTCTATAGGAATGCAAATTAAGCATTAGAATGTAGTGTCATGCTTTTTCTTTCCGTTTCACTATGCTTGTCCAAGTGTCATATGACTTTAGTTTAAGCATGAAACACTTCATATCCAACACTTAACCACATCCTAGAAACATACTACTAACAACTAAAACAATAGAAGTCAATGGCATGCTAAATTCATTCAATGTTTATGAAATGCAGAATTTCAGCATATGAGCAGCTTGCATTCCGTTGGCTATATCTTAATTTCCTCATATCCATTTTCCCTGAAATTTTTACAGAATGTTCCCAACATCTTAGAGTACTTCCCTGTAAAATTTCATAATTTTTAAAGCTCATTTGCATTTTCAAATGACATAATTATAGAATCTGAATTTCAGTTTTTCTCATGCTGAGCAGCCTGCATTGATTTAATTATAACTCCGTTTCCTTTCATCCAATGGCCTTTCCATTTTAACACGACCTACCCAACATCTCAGCCTATCTCCATATAAAATTTCATGAATTTTGAAGTTCATTTGCTTAGTCAAATAGGTCAATTACAGAAGCTGAAGTTCGGACAGCCCAACTGTAACAGGTCCAACAATGATATGTTTGCTTAAGCATTCTCAACTCACTTCCAGCACAAATTCATGCAACTCAACTCTTCTATTACTTACATAACATCATAATATAAGATATATCAGAATCCCTAGGTCATGGCATATCAAATACAAACTCAAAATCATCCATCTTGGTGAATTATGCAAATTAGACTTTGAATTCATGCATAACTAGTTTCACTCATCTTAAATCACCTTAAACTCAAGTCTAATCACTTCATCTTCACCAAATCAGAATGAACAAGCAAGCACCTCACTTCAAAGTTCATGGAATTCAAAACTTAATCCATAGAAAAGAAGGAGGAAGTGAAGATAACTAACCTTTTCTTAAGAATTACTTGAAAATTCCTTGATTTTCACCTCCTTTTTGCTTGATTTTTAATCAAAACTCTCCTCCTCTCTTCTTGACCAACTTGGGCTGTAAAATGGGTGGAAAATGGCGTGGTTATCTCCACCTCTTCACAATAATATATACTAGACATTATTAAAAATTCCTTCCATGTCCTTTAAATGAAAATTGCACTATAATCCTCCCTTTTGTTTTCCCTTCATCCTTTGGCACTCTAATCTTTTTAATCACTTTACTTTAGTCCTATTAGGTATCAACCAAGTGTATTTAATATTCTAAACCCCACTTAAGAAAGGTCATACTGAAATTACCGTTTTTCGGGTAAAATCGTGCTTTACCAAGAAGTCATTCCTCTTTAACTCACTTTTGATTTCCTTTAATCTTTCAAATTGATTTGTAATCACATTAATTACTATTTAATTAATATTCACATCCTCAATATATAGTGTTTCCCATTATTCTAAGTTTTCCTTTCATTCGGATAACCGAATTCATCGAAAAAGCTAGAATAGCAGGAACAGCAAAGTTGAGGATATTACAAAGCATTTCAACATTCACCAAATAAATTTACAAATTATAATAACCTCCAACAAGTTCCGATGATTTTATTAATTGTCCTCTAACTAATTATCAAATAAATGTACACTTTATAAATAAAACTTGCATCGATAAGTTAAATTCTAAACTAGTCACTAAAAATCAATGCTAACCTAAATAAAAATTCAATATTCATATCTACTAAGTAACTTGATTCACTCTTAAACATAGGCTTTATAAATTTCCTTTGTCTTGGCATAGAAATATAATTTCTAATTATAGCAAGGTCTATAATCAAACCATTCTTTAACATATTAACTTATATACAATGGCTCTAGCTTCACCTTAGCTGCTGCTTATAAGAACAACAGGTCATACTTTACCCAATTTTACATATTATATTCGCAACTCATATCATCCAATTAACAATATCATATATAAAACAAAATACACTAATAATCCTTAATTAACATTCAAATACATATTACTTAATAATATTAACCCTTATTAGTATTAACTTCATAGAAACTAAACATCCTAATTATTATAAAATTCATCCATATAACTTATTTTGAATACTAACCAATTTAATTACTTTGTTAACTAGCTAATTAAACCTTTTTAAGATCGTATAGTTCTTGTTTATCGACTACCTTAATTTTTCAGCCTGAAGCCTAATTTCTAAATATGCGTCAATCCACAGATCAATATCAATTGATGTCAGATGTTAAAACTAATTATATATTCATACTCTACACGAAAAATGCAAGGTTCTGCACCTTGGGAACTCCGGTCACCGGAGCCACCGCTGTCGCCGCCGTCTACGGTGGCTGGAGGTACCTTGGTTCCTGAATGTTGCAATTCTTACGCCAAGACGCAGCAAATTTCATATAGAACTCATTTCTATAGCCAACTACTACAAATTCTGTCAATATCTAACAAAAATCCCAATTTTTATTCTTAAATCCCTAAGTCCCATTTTGATCAATTCCTGCGATAAATCTTTATCGCCTAATCTATACAAAATGATTTCTAAAGGAGTGAAATGGGAGGGCAATCAACTTACCTCGTCGGAGATCATCGCCGGAGCTGCTCGGAGGGAACGACGGAGACGCGACTGTCTCGATCGCGTTGAGGTTCCAGCTTCGCTGTGACTCTTGCGCTCACTAGAAACAGAAACGAAGAGAAGGGGAGGAAGGCGGGCTGCTGCGGCGAGGAGTCGACGGCGAGGAGGCGCTGGTTCTGGTGGTCGGAAAAACGAGAGAGGAGAGGCAGCGAGGTCGCATGATGGCGCTGGCGCAAGGAAGAAGAAGGGAAAAGAAAAAAAAAGAAAAAAAAAAAAAGAAAAAGGAAAGAAAGAAAAGAAAAGAAAGAAAAATCTTGGCTTCTAGACCATTCCGGTTCGATTCGAACCGGTTTGGTCTAATTTAATGATTTGGCTCAATTTGCTTGGTTTTCGAGTTTTTCGCTTGGTTTTCGAAAAATCGAATTGGTTTACGGGTCCAGTTTAGCAATAATAAAATACTACTGGTATAATCTCATTGGTTGAAATAAAAATTTTGGTTTTTAAATGAAAATTCTACGAAATTAAATTTTCGGGTCGTTTCAGTTTATCATCAAAAACACGAAAAGCAATAATTCTTTTTTGAATTTTCCAATCATCATCAATCCAATGACATGTAATACCCATATAAGAATGCATTTGCCAATGATCACTCCAAATATCACAACAAATTGAAACACGAATTTTCATTTGAGAAAATAAAAGCTCTAACTCTTTTTTTCCTTTATTATATAAAGAAATAATAGTTCGTTTTACAATATTTCTTGGTACTCTTTTAGCAGAAGGATTTAAAGCTTTTTGACAATAATTATTAAAACCTACTTTTTCACCAAAACTAAAAGACAAATGTTCCATAGAAATCATTTTTGCTAATTCTTCTTTTTGTATTTTTTCAGAATATTGAAATAAAGAAAGGTTAGAAGATGCGTACCCAGAAATTTGTGTTTGAGACCGATCAACTCCTATTTTTGTTGGATATTTTGTCTCCAAATGCTTCCAAAATGATCCATAGCCGCCCGCTTGTTTAAATTTATAAGATTTTGCACAATAATTGCAAATTACATCGTACATTTTCTCACCTTTGAATTTTTTCGTGAAATGAATTGCAAATATGTTGGAACTTTATCTTGCTCTTCCAACAATTTGTGCTCGTTGCTCTTGCTCTTCCTCTTCCTCTTCTTGTAATTGCTCATTAAATTCAGATTCTTGAGTTGGAATTTTCAAATTTTCATTTGGATATCCCTCAAAATTAAATTGGTTGGGAGTGAAATTATAGATGTCGTTTGTAGGGATAGATGAATATTGTGTTTCTCTAATCTTTCCCTTGCCCTTACGCGAATTTGAGTTTCCTCCACTTGCCATTATATGATAATAAGATATAATTTGGAAAATTGAATAAAAAAAATTAGAGAGAATAATAACTTAATAAGAGAGATTGTAGAGTAGAGAAGAATAATATAGAGTAGAGTGTAGTATATTGTAAAGAGAGTAAGTAGAGAGAGTTGAGATTTTTTTGTAATGAATTTGTAAATGAAATGAGGTATTTATAATAAATCCAAAAAATCATTTTTTCCAAAAATACCCTTGAAACTAGCCGTTATGTAGCCGTTTATGGTTGTTGGGAGGGGTAATTAAGAGATTTCACAACAAATTTTTTTTAAAAAAAAAAAACTGATCTGACAGTTTATAACGGCTAGAACCGCCGGTTCGAACCGGCGGTTCTAACCGGTCGGGGAACTGGCGGTTCCAATCCGGTTCCGATCGGTTTTCTGGAACCGCCAGTTTCGGTTCCAGAAATCTGGAACCGGAAATCTCCGGTTCCGGTTCTCACCGGTTACGGTTACAGTTCGGGACCGGTTCGAACCGACGGTTCCGATTTCCGAGACCGTAATATGGCCACCCCTATTTGATACGTCAATTTTATATATTAGAAAATTAACAATTTAAATTATTTATTCAAAAAATACAATCCAAAACTCATATTAAGTTTTACTTATATAAATAAAAAAATTAATTTAAGAAATTATAAATGAATAATTATTTAAATTATGGCAAGAATGTAATTAAAGAATGATAAAAGGGTTAAATGGAAAAATATGATTGGACAGAAATATAATTAAATAACTATAAAAGGATTAAGTGTATAAAATACTATTACGGTGAGAATTTAATTAAAGAATAATAAAAGGACATTATAGGATAAAATGTAATTAATGAACCACTGAAGGACTAAGTGGGAAAATCACTGTTATGAGAACAGTGATTTCCCCACGCCAATTAATTATATATAATAATATGTTAATATAATCTAATTTCAATGAGAATGTTATAATTTAGTAAAATTTCAACTATGATTTAATCAAATTTGATTTAATATACCTCAATTTAACTAAATTCTAAGTATGATTTAATCAAGTGTGACTTAATTTAACCTACCAAGGTATAACTCAGTGGTAAGTGCATGTATTAACCTGACAACAGATCCATATTCGGACTTAATGTATTAACCTCCCCCAATACATAAAAAAAAAAAAAAAAAGTGACTTAATTTAATTTCAACTGTAACTTAATAAATTATTACTTAATTTAATTTCAATTTCGGTGTTTAATTTAATTTAATTTAATTTCTAATGTGCTTACCTATGATTTAACCTAGGGTAATTTAATTTAATTCAAATCAATGTGTCTCAATTTAATTTAATCCTAACTCTAGCAATTTAATAAAATTGTACGTATGACTTAATCGACTTAATCAATGGGGTAATTAGGTTGTCTTGAACTGAGAGGGCATAAGTGGTACTCCCATCCCGACTAATTTTTTTATGTAACTTGCAACGGACGAAAGTTAGCTGCATCATGTGAATCCTTGGTTTGTCTCCCATCCCGAGTACAACCCCATTATAAGCCTTTAAAGAACAAGATGTAATATATATATATATATATATATATATATTATTTAACGAAAATCTTTTTTTTTTTTAACTACCTGTATCCGGGTCATATTATCAAAAACCACCTAATTTAATTCGGGGTTTTGTTACAGTTAAAACTCTTCGCTCCTCTCTGCAGGTGCGTAATAGAGATCGCACCTGAGAGCTCTTAATTTAATTAATACTAGAATTTAAACTTTAAAACACACAATTACATTAAGTTTAACATAATTTAACTTTATTTAGAATGTCACAATTATTAAGATTTTGAATGTGGATTAATTTTAATTTTAATTTGGATATCTAATTTTATAAAATTTTAAGTGGGACTTAATTAGAGTGAAGTATATAAGCTAATTATGTTAATATAATCTAATTTCAATTAGAGTGAAGTAGAGCCTATTGGTAACTGCGTGTACAACTTAACATTAAATCTAGATTCGAATCGACTTCCCCAATGTAGAAAAAAAAGTGTATCAAATGTAACTTAATCAATTATTACTTAACTTAATTTCAAATATGGCTATGTATAACTTAACCAAAGGTAATTTAATTTAATTCAAATTAGTGTGCGTCTAAATTTAATTTAATCATAGGTCTGAGTCCTAATTGCATTTGGGGTGCTATTGTAAGAGACCGTCAAAATTCATGATGAAATTGGCATAAATATTAAATTAGAGTGAAAATGGAACAAAATGCAAAATTCAGGGCCAAACAATATATTGGGCTAATAATGTTTGGGTTCAGGTTTTGCAGCTTGTAACTGAAATTAAAATTTAACATTCAAATTTAACATTTATGTCTTAAATTCATCTAAAATTGGACATTTAATTAAAGTTTAAGAACTAAATTAAACATTTAAGCTAAAATCATTAATATTAAGTAACTATATATGCAAAATAGTAATGGGTATTATATGCTTAGAAATAATGAGTTATTTGCACTTCATATCATTACAATAACAAATAGTGTAAATGTATCTTCTGATTAATTTATACATTTATTTACATAGTATCAGTCTTTTTTATGACGTGAATTGCACGTTGACTATCTTCGTTATATACTTATTTTTTTTACTCTTTTAATTTTTTTTATCTATATAATATTAAAGCTAAGTTTTTGTTTAATTAAAATAAATACAATTAGTTAATTTGTATTATACTTTTCCGTACAAGCTATTTGTGATGCTGCTTCTTATATACTTAATTTTATTTATATAATGAAATGGTCTCAAAATAAAGTTCAACCCAATCTCTAAACCTAATCTTTCAATTCTTAATTTATAGATGCAGACTCTTAAAAGCTTAAAACCTTAATAGTGCCCAAAAAGAAAATAAAGTTACTACTCAATCCTCAGCTCCTATCCTCAACTTCAAAATCAATATCTATATACAACTATAATAAAAAATAATAATATTATTATTTTTATTGCTAGGTAAAAAAAAAAAAAAAGGGAATATGATCTAAATTGATAATGGTGATCACTTCGGCTATAATGGCAATATTACTTACCCAGTGCATGGGAGAAAGGAATATATGCACACATATACAAATTCTTGAAACCATAAAAAGTGACCAAAACAAAAATATATAGTTATAGTTTCTTTTTAATTTTTTAAACTCTATTTTCTTTCAAGTCGAACAAACTTAGGATATAAGAGAAAAAATATCAAGAAAATTAAAAATGCTTAATAATCATGAAACCATCTATTTATTGCAAGAAAGATTGAAATCTCTTACTAAATTAAAGTAATAGTATTTATAAATTAATTCAGTAATGAAAAAGAAAATAAAAAATAAAAAATATTATTAAGAATAAAATTTTTTTCAGAATTCAACGTATAACAAGAAACAAATTATATTAAAAAATTACTAATTTGAAATTCAAAAATCAACTCTTTCTTTAACTGTCAAAGCCATAATTTATTGAAATTTAATAATGATGGACAAAAAAAAAAAAAAAAAGATTAAAGTCAAGTCAATAAATGGAAATTAAAAAGCAAATCATGCTAGGATTCAATATTGATTAATTAATGAGTTTATTCAAGTATTTTATTTTCTTTATTGTTCTAAATTATAAATTTAAAATAAATAAATCAGTTAATTAATTCTTAAAAAAGATTACATGAAAGAAATATTTTATTCTCTT
This sequence comes from Jatropha curcas, assembly GCF_041381405.1. Lineage (NCBI taxonomy): Eukaryota > Viridiplantae > Streptophyta > Magnoliopsida > Malpighiales > Euphorbiaceae > Jatropha > Jatropha curcas. The sequence goes on from NC_143154.1 coordinate 20,599,686, forward strand.
CAAAAATACATCCTTAATTTTCCCTACAACGAAAAAATTTCAACAATCATTCCCTAGTTTCTTACATGTTATTTATACTTATTTCTATTTTTAATATATTAAAAAGGAAAAAGAAAAACTATTAAATAAAAATTATAGAAATAAAGAGAAAAAAGAAAAATATAAAAAAGAATAAAAAAAGAAAATTTTAAAAATTGGTTTATAGAATAGTTTTTTAATATATAAAAAGAAAAACTATTAAAATAAAAATTATATAAATAAAATGGAAAAGGGAAAAAAAAGAGATTAAGATATGCAAAATCACTGTGCATATGATTTCTCATGGTCCTTTTGTCGTTAGACCAAGCAACAACATGCTTAATAAATATCACTAAAAATTTGAAGGAATTTAATGGGGGCCAAGGCCCCCTTAGTTCCCCTTCCTCACTGATCCATCAGTGTGGAGGTTACTGTCTCGCAATTTCAGACAAGTGGGCCTTTACCTCTCTCTTTTATTTTTATTTTATTTTATTTTTTTGTTATAATCTGTTGTCTAAGGATTTATAATTTAGGCTCCGTTTTTTCTGTAAAATAATTTACAGAAAAATAATTTTTATAATTTTCTGTTTTTTGGGATATTTAGAAAAATAAGTGAATGAACAATGTTTTCCTGGTCAAAAGAAAATTAAATCATTTTTAAGATAAATGACTTCTCATTTTCAAGAGCGTAAAACATTCTTCGGATTTTGACAAACTTATTTTGATTTTATAAATTCATATATATTTTTTTTAATTTATCAATAATTGGTAGCCACTATCACCACTTACCATTCACCACTAGCCATTAACGACTTTTATAATTTATCATTTTTTTTACATTATTCTCATATTTAACAATAAAATTTTGAAAATACGAATTTATATTATTATTATTATAATTTTTTAAGTTAAACATTTTAATATTTTTAATTAATTTTCAATATTACAATCAAACAACGAAAATAAATTATTTGAAAAATATTTTTCAAGAAACATGTAAATTATATTTCAGCCTTAATTTCAATATTTTCATATGGATTGTGCTAACTTTTCTATTATAAAGATGCCTTTCAATCAACCTATATACACGTAAACACGCACATTCAATCAACGTATTAGGAAAAAAAAAAAAAAAAAAGTTAAAGAACTTAAAGTTTGAATTTAACTAAAATTGATTGTGTTGTAGGAACTGGATGGAGAGCATGCAAAATTGCATTTTACTCGGATGTGTTTGTAGGAACCAACACTAGAGGTCAATTGCCACCTGTTGACTGCTCCTGATGGAAATTGGTGTCCTTCTTATTAGGGCTATAAATAAATCGAGCCCAATCCAACTTTAAGTTTGATTTGTAAAATGTTGATAAAAATTTGAGTTCGACTAATCATTTAATAAATATTAATTTCGAGCTTGGCTCATTTAAAGTTTGTTTGTATTAGCTCGAGTTCAAGTTTAAACTTATTTTTAGACTTATTAAGAGTTTGAATTCGAACATGATAAAAACTCAATTTAGGCACACAAAGTAACAAATAAAAGATTAACCTGAAAAAAAAAAGAGACAGAGAGACATTCAAATGTTGCAAATTACATAAAAAATTACTCGGATGAGAATACAACTCATGCCTCTCAATACGAGACATTTTTTTTCTACTGTCCACTCATATAACTTATACCCATATTGCCTTATATTACGACATCTGTGTTCCATAATACTTGCTAAATGTGAAATTTCACGTAAAAAATTATTAAATTTGTTTAAGTTATAATAAATTATTAAGTAAATTGACTGTATTATCTTTAATTTAATATATCTAAACACTAAATTGAATTTTAGACTCTAAAATTCTCACATTTTATCCAACCATAGTGGTGGAGAGATTTTGAGAATGCAAGGAGGCAGCAGTAAATAAAGAGAGAGAATTTTTTTTAAAGAATTGAAACAATATTATTGGTCATATACAAAGGATAAACATGAAAAAAAAATGTTACTCATTGAAACCACAAATATGACAAGTATTTTAAAATAAACTATTTTCTCAAATGTAACAAGTATCATGGAACGGAGGTAATAAACATCAACAAACAAACTGAGCCCCACTAATATAGTTTTCAATGTCCGGTCATCCGATCGATTCGAGTTACCTATCACTTCTCATTTTTTTTTTTTTAAGAGGAAGAGCAGTGATACATATCGGTGGTTTTTTTTTTTAATATTAGAGGGACCGAGCTATAAATACATGATAATTTAAAGGGCAAAGATTTTCAAGATGTATTGTGCTCGATTGTTACAATGTAAAAGGCACGATAAAAGTAGATTATCTTATAAAATATAAGAAATAGAAAATATAGAGAGGGTAATACTTATTCGTTAGAAAAGTTGTATCTACATAGAGTTAAGGTACCTTTATTTATAGATACAAGATACATTTCAAAGGTTATAACCATACATTCCAAAGAATACAACCTTACATG